>NW_022991042.1:45000-105000 GCF_902827175.1 Gymnodraco acuticeps
ATTGTGAGTTATACATTAACTATTGTTGATTCTGACTAAACGTCCATAAATCTGCTTAGAAATCGTATTTAAAGAAAAGACCAGGTTGGCAAAAATCACATTTTTCCGTATCAAAGTGATCCCATAAAAGATGTCTGAACATTTATGGCTGCAATGCTAACACTAGCTACTATTAGCTAATTCGGCAATCTTCATTATGCCAATTTGTCAAAAATATTAACACAATATAGGCTAAAATAATGTTTGTATCGCACTTCTGACTCCATGGACTACCTATACTTCCTGTTTACTGCCCCTTAGCATTATGGGAATTGTAGTTTCTAAGCGTACATTCTATTATCCCCCACATAGAAGTCAAAATTATTGCGCTATCAACTTATATACAAAAAACAGGACTATGTGAGGACTGGGAATCAAACCTGAGACCTCTATCTGTGAGGTGACACATGTAATACACTATCTGTACACAGTATATATATTTATATGCAGTATTTATACTCAGATGTGTCTCATGTTTAGCTCCAAATAACAGGTGTGATGTGTTTTATCTCAGAGCTCAGTAAAGTTTATTTTTGCCAAATATCTTCTAATCTTTTTCTACTTTTGTATTCTTTGATATTCACTTTGTCTTCATAATGAAATCCTCTCCTGTGCCATGTTGTAGTGACTGCCGGATTCAGTCACATTAAAAAAAAATCAGACCTCATTAAAGATTTATATTTCTGCAGTTTCACGTCTGTTTACTCTGAAAAGCACCGTTTATTCATAGGAAACATTGAACACACAAACAAGTGAAAGATTTCCATGTTTTTATGATGTTTAAAATCATCAGCTTAATATATAAGATAAAATACAACTTTATGCATCCCCAACTACACTATTGCATCGATTGTGAGGAAAAAGTCAGACTTAAAGGTCACCTATCATGCTATTTTTAGGCAATAGCATAAACATGTCTTTGAAGTGTTTTGATCAAAACACCAAACAGATCATTCTAGCCATGCCTCATATCCCTCTATTCCACTTCCTGTTTCTAAAGAGCTGATTTGGGTATAAAGCTTTAAAGAGGAGGGGGCTGAGCTCATGCGGGACCCGGCAGCTACTGTCTAAACTAAATGCTGCCGTGATGAAACGCCATATCATGGATTATCAAGGATTCTCTCTGAAACAGTTTGGAGCTCAAAGGCTTTCTCTCTTGCCGGTTATACCACAAGGTGAGTTCCTTTCTACTTCCTGCTTCTTCACACACATGCTCTCCAGTACAGGTTAGCTCTGAGTGTTAGCGATGCTAATGTAAACACCGACCATATTACGTCCAAAACAGTCGGGCATTGTTTCTGATAGCAACGTTTCTGATTGGGCCGTGGGTCCACATTTCAGATATTACGTCATATCGGACGCAAATCTGGATCAGCTCCGTTGTTCCCCGTTTTTAGAGATTTGGGTACGGAGGAAAAGAGAGAGGGTTTTATTTTCTGACGTGAGTTCCCCCGACACACCGGGGACACATGGTGATGTAGACATCACAAAGTGCATTTTGCATGATAGGTGACCTTTAAATTAGCAAATCAAGTTTTTCCCTAACAAAGTGGTAAAAGGGTAGCTTTATGAAGTCTAAAAGAAAGTGATAAATGTCAAAAGTCTTCAAGATAGTGAGTTAAAAGTCTGCTATTTTAAATAACATACTTATATTATAATGAAAATAATGAGAAATGTGTCTCCTTTAGTAAGTTATTTAATATGATACGTAGTTTTTATAATGAAGAGTCTTGATTGTTACCATTAGCTTACAAGTTATTTCGTCCAGTCAGTCCAAATCAATGCATTGTATTATACACTGGACCAGTAGAAGAGTATTGTGTTTTTGTTATGTCAAGTCTTCTCAATATAACTATAATGACGGTATATTGAAAATTACAGTTTCCAGATTCAGAAGAGGCCCATGAGTCTCTTTGCTAATTATCAACGGTTTTTGCGATTATCAGCAGAAAACTGTAAAACTGACCCAATGTGAGAGGAAGCATAAAGAGCCTGAGTAGATTATAATCATTACAGAGTGTGTTGGCTAAATGTATGTGCGTCCATATAAGATGGACTTTTATTAATCCCTCGTGGGGAAATTGTTTCTCTGCATTTGACCCGTAGTGTTAGGAGCAGTGTGCTGCCATTTTGAACGGCGCCCGGGGAGCAGTGTAGGGTGCCTTGCTCAGGGACACCTCGGTAGCACTTGGTCTTGCCGGGACTTGAACTGGTGACCTTCCAGTTGCCAAGCCAAGTCCCTATCGACTTCGCCACCACCGCCCCATGGTGGTGGTGCCACGTATGTATGCTTTGTTAATTGGGAAGTTCATATCCTAACTAAGTATGAATTATACCTGAAGACGTCATGAGATAATGACCTTTAGACATCTGGAACATACATGTTGCTCTGATGTTGGTGCGTCCATTTGGAAAACATGATGTTCGTGTGTTAGTTAAACATGGTTAGGGGAAATGAGTGTGTGGTCAGCTGCTATATAGGCTGTGTGAAACTTCTACTTTGTTGGAGCATTACTGTATCGTATGCAGGGATCCTGAAGTCAAATTTAAGACCTTTTTTAAGACCCTTTCTATACATTTTAAGACCTCATCGCCTCTTCGAGTTCTAACCGGTTACCTTGGCGACACACTTTACCTCACATTCACTATATACAGTATTGATTGTCCTTCCTCCTTATCTTCCAACCATTTGGACGCAGACTTGCATTTCCCCATAACGATGTTGTTTAACAACCGGCGTAAACGGGCCTCCGCGCTATCAAGCAGTGAGCGTGCGATGTCCTGTTCAGATGACGTCAAACCCAACGGGATGCCATCAATAAACTACACAGAATCACACTACACACCTACGCCATGATTACATTCAGGCAGACTGTAGAACACAACCTCTCTGGACCATTTATATACTTATTGAAAACAAGCTACAAAATGTAATACCTTGGAAAATGCCTTTTAATACTTTTTAATAGCCTTCATTTTCGCTAAATTGATTTATCAACTTGTAATACTTTTTAAGACCCCGCGGACCCCCTGCTATCACTGCTTGAGAGCTAAGGTAATGTTTCCTCATCATTATTGTTTGGATAAAAGTGACATGTAATGTTGTACAACGAAATAATAATTTATTAACTATATCTATGTTTTATTGATTCCTCTCTGTTTCATTATTTCCTGTTGCCACAACATTTTAGTCCAGCCTCTATTTTATACAAATATTAAGAGGAATAAGCTTCTGTATCACCACACAACTTCCTAAAAGTAGATTTTTTTAATGACAAAATTCCGACACCATTAATTTCGCAATATCATCACATTTATTTAATTATATTTACATATGAACATGTGTTTATTTAAAGGTCACATCCTTCTCTGTCTGAGTCTCTTTGGCACGTCTTCACAATGAATCCAGGGGTTTCATTTACAAACTGCTTCCACTTCCTGTCGTCCTGTGCAACAGTAGCACCACAGAAGAAGAAGAAGAATCAGCTTCCTTCAATTCCTGTAGTTCTTTGATCACCATGTTTGGAGTTCAGTCGGAGCCGTCCTGGTTCTCAAGGATTGGATCTGAGGACAGAGACAGAGCCATGTGAGTAATAAAAACTCAAAATGTGCCCGTGTCAGAAAGTCAGTATGAAAGGGAATCTATTGTTATTAAAAAAAAAGCTATAACTGTCTTTAAATGATAAGAAAACATGCTCTACGCTACAGAGAAAGAGGATGAAGTAGAATTTCTGTTGATGTTTTTAAATTGGATTTGAGACTATAATAATAATAATAGAATAATATGCAACAATAAACCCTGAGTTTATTACTAATGAGATGTTTGTTACCTGTCAGGGTGCTGCTGATGTTTGGAGACACAATCAGCAAGGTGCTGCCAGACGGTGAACTTAACTCCTACACACACACACACACACACACACACACACACACACACACACACACACACACACACACACACACACACACACACACACACACACACACACACACACACACACACACACACACACACACACACACACACACACACACACACACACACACACAGCATAATGTAAGTATTGATCGTGGTTCATTATGGGCAGTGTTCAGGTAGACAGATAGATAGATTTTAAATTGAAAATATTTTAATTAAACTTGTTTCCAAATGTGTAATGGGCGCTATATACTGTACTAGGTTGGAATATGTAAATAAATACTATACTGGTAATTATATATTTATAATTTTTACAAATATCTTAAAGAAAATGTACCTTGTCAGTGAAGCCTTCTGTGATTGGCTCCTGAGTTTCCGTGATAACGCTCACAGAACCCTCAAGGAGACTCTCGTTGCCGAGGCGATCCTCCTGGTTCTGCCCCTCTTCCTCCAGCTGTGATTGGCCGAGAGGGTCTGAGGAGGCGGAGTCAGATGTGACCGTTTGGATGATGACACCGTCGCTAGAACAGAGGCCGTCAGTCTGAGGAGGAAACACAGAAAATGATCAAAATAACATAAAATAATCCCATAAAAAATACTTATTATGTATTATCACCTATATTATCAGTGCTCGAAGAAGTATTCAGGTCATTCACTTAGGTAAAAGTACTAATACCAAACAATTTGTATTGTATTTATAAACAAATAAAATGTAGTAAAAGTTCAACACAATATTTCCCTTTGAAAATGTGTGGAATACTTAAGTACAAGTACCTCAATAGTTACTTTCCGACAATTATACACGTGTTCCTATTTATACGTATTATTACTGACCGACAGGCTGTGCAGGATGATGTGTTCGTGTGATGAGGGGGAGGAGCCTGTCGTCAGGGTAACCGTGCTGTTATTGCCTAAACTCAGGCCCTGATTGGACGTCGTCTGCAGGAAGTAAGTCCCCGGGGTTCCTGTGGGCTGCAGGTGGAACGACTGGAAAACAAATACATACAAAACATAAAAACAGAGCAGTGATGGGGACACTTTTCTTTCATGAACAATTTGCTAAGACTTAAATCACAGTTATTTCAGATAGCTAGCATCTTTTTACGACAGTTAGCATCTAACATCTTCTTTCAGATTGCTAGCATTTTATTTTAGACGTCTAGCGTCTTATTTACGACAGCTAGAGAAAGCTAGCATCTTATGTCAGACAGCTAGCGTCTACTAACAGCAGATTTATCGGTATATTTATTATATGATGTTATTTACGACAGTTAGCATCTAACATCTTATTTCAGACAGCTAGTATCTTACTTACGACAGCTAGCATCTTATTCCAGACAGCTAGCGTCTTATTCCAGACAGCTAGCGTCTTATTCCAGACAGCTAGCATCTTATTCCAGACAGCTAGCGTCTTATTCCAGACAGCTAGAGAAAGCTAGCATCTTATTCCAGACAGCTAGAGACAGCTAGCGTCTTATTCCAGACAGCTAGCGTCTTATTCCAGACAGCTAGCATCTTATTCCAGACAGCTAGCGTCTTATTCCAGACAGCTAGAGAAAGCTAGCATCTTATTCCAGACAGCTAGCGTCTTATTCCAGACAGCTAGCATCTTATTCCAGACAGCTAGCATCTTATTCCAGACAGCTAGCATCTTATTCCAGACAGCTAGCGTCTTATTCCAGACAGCTAGCGTCTTATTCCAGACAGCTAGAGAAAGCTAGCATCTTATTCCAGACAGCTAGCGTCTTATTCCAGACAGCTAGAGAAAGCTAGCATCTTATTTCAGACAGCTAGCGTCTTATTTCAGACAGCTAGAGAAAGCTAGCGTCTTATTTCAGACAGCTAGCGTCTTATTTCAGACAGCTAGAGAAAGCTAGCGTCTTATTTCAGACAGCTAGCGTCTTATTTCAGACAGCTAGAGAAAGCTAGCGTCTTATTTCAGACAGCTAGCGTCTTATTTCAGACAGCTAGCGTCTTATTCCAGACAGCTAGCGTCTTATTCCAGACAGCTAGCGTCTTATTCCAGACAGCTAGCATCTTATTCCAGACAGCTAGCGTCTTATTCCAGACAGCTAGAGAAAGCTCGCATCTATTCAGACAGCTAGCGTCTTATTCCAGACAGCTAGCATCTTATTCCAGACAGCTAGCATCTTATTCCAGACAGCTAGCATCTTATTCCAGACAGCTAGCGTTATTCCAGACAGCTAGCGTCTATCCAGACAGCTAGAGAAAGCTAGCATCTTATTCCAGACAGCTAGCGTCTTATTCCAGACAGCTAGAGAAAGCTAGCATCTTATTTCAGACAGCTAGCGTCTTATTTCAGACAGCTAGAGAAAGCTAGCGTCTTATTTCAGACAGCTAGCGTCTTATTTCAGACAGCTAGAGAAAGCTAGCGTCTTATTTCAGACAGCTAGCGTCTTATTTCAGACAGCTAGAGAAAGCTAGCGTCTTATTTCAGACAGCTAGCGTCTTATTTCAGACAGCTAGCGTCTTATTCCAGACAGCTAGCGTCTTATTTCAGACAGCTAGCGTCTTATTTCAGACAGCTAGAGAAAGCTAGCGTCTTATTTCAGACAGCTAGCGTCTTATTTCAGACAGCTAGCGTCTTATTCCAGACAGCTAGCGTCTTATTCCAGACAACTAGCATCTACTAATAGCAGATTTATCGGTATATGTATTATATGATGTTATTGTGTGAATATGTGTTTACAGGCAGGATCTCGAAGGTCTGCATGGCTCCGGTGATGGTTTCACTATCGTTGGCTGCTGCTGACGAATCTGTAAATTAACGAGACACAAGAAATAAGTAGATAAAAAATAGGAGGGTGTTGTCAGCTTAAAGAGAAATGTTTTGGGGATTAAGTCTTCCTCTCTTTCTCACCCAGGTGTGTGATCTGTACGGGAATCTGCAGCGCCGCCACAGAGGAGGGGGCGGGGCTTCCACTGCTCTCGTCCAATCGGTTGAATCGGATTTGCAGCGAAGAGGAAGAGGAGGGACTTCCTGATTGTGAAGAAGCGATGAGCTCCCGTAGACCCTTTAGGAGGACTGAGCACACACACGCACGCACACACACACACACACACACACACACACACACACACCCACACACACACACACACACACACACACACCACACACACACACACACACAGGTTATTAAAGTGCAATTATTACATTCATTTTAACGCATTATTCTAGTGAAAAATTGCTTTAATTCTAGTGAAATTAACATGTATTTTTGTGTCATAATTATGTATATTTTACCACAATTCTAGTGCAATTTATTATATTTATTCTAGTGCAATTCTAACATAAATGTCAGTGCTGCTGTTGATACATCCGAGCTGTGTGTTGTACCGTTGAAGGGGATCTCCTTGTGGTTGGACACTTGTCTCTTGATGCTCCACCACTTGGATCGAAGCCACTGAGGCGACCGAACGCTGCTCCAGCCGCCGGCCAGATCCTCCCACTTTATCTCGTTCTCCTCCTCCACCTGCAGCTCCAATATCCTGGAACACACAGTTTATAACACATATTTATATCTTACATTTTCATCATCATTTTGCAATTTTTTTACATATTTTTGGGGTGTTATTTTGGGCATTTTTTAACGTATTTCTCCTGATTTTACACGTGTAGATGTTACATCACATGTCACTTGTTATATGCTTTTATCCAAAGCGACTTCCATACTCAATACTGTGGACAATCCCCACAGGAGCAATTTGGGGTGAAGTGACTCAGGGACACAACGACATGCTGACTGCAGTGGGGTTTGAACCTGTACCTGTCGAACACTGCACCACACGCCTCCCATGTTCAAGGTTATACTCATTTTGAGTCCTATTTATATACTTGATGGCTGGTTTAAATCAACAGCAATGCATCATATTCTTTAAGATCATCATATTGGTTTTTTTATACAATTTTTAATCTGTCGCAGGATTTTTCAATGTATTTTCTCAACATTTTCAGACAATTTTTTATATATTTCTTTGGAACGTTTAGAGCAGGGGTGGGGAACCTTTTTCCTCTCAAGGGCCATTTAAATGTTTACAATATCCTCAGAGGGCCGTACAAATTATTGACCTCTGCTTAAAAAAACTAAAATCACAGCCCATTCATTTAATTCTGTGCAAAGAAAAAGCAACCTCTTAATCCAGATACTTTACCATGACCCGCGTACGCATGCACGTGCACGGTGTGGCGTGACCACCAAAACAGAAAGATATGGACACGAGTATATGCAAGTGTATTTAGTTTCCTATCCATGTGAACATGATTTAAGTGGGGGGGGGGACCTAACCTCCTCTAGAGGGGTCCGGGGGGCATGCTCCCCCGGGAAGATTTTTTTATAAATGTTGAAGTTAAAAGCATCAATCTGGTGCACTTTGAGAGCAACATTAGTAGATCTATGGAAACATCTCTCAACACCCATTTGAAACAGAACTGGAAGCAGATTTATTTTTCTTTATGAATATTTGACAAATCACTCTCCTTTGAAACTGTATTCTTGTTTATTAATAACAACTTTTTTTTACTGTCATATAGTATTTTATACCTGTTTACTTTATTCTCTTATTTTTTGATAACTATGATGATCATATAAAGATGTGCCTTTACCTCACTGGTTGGAGAAAAAGCTTCTTATATTCGTTAGCATAGCTAGCTAACCAGATGCTAATAACAACAAAGTTATTGACTGTATGATCGGTATGACAGATGAACAGATCGCCACTGGGCTTTCAACTAAAGACACAGCCACGCAGAAACTGCGGCATGTGTACGGCTCCTTATTGGTGCTGCAATTTCTAAAGTCCCGGAGCGACGTTCTGGTGCTCTCCGTCAGAACTGCACCCCTGTCAGACGAGACATATACCACGTGATGACACGTTAGGCTCGTGTTGTGTTCAAGGACCCTGACCGTGGCCAGGAAAAACAGTTACTCGCTTGTTTAATTATTTTGCGGTCTAGATTTCTTACATTTTTTTCTTTTTTGCGTGTGTTTATAAATTACCTCGAGGGCCGTACCAAATTGTCTCGCGGGCCGTATACGGCCCGGGGGCCGGAGGTTCCCCACCCCTGGTTTAGAGACATATTCAGACATTAGTTTATACATTTTTCAGGATATTTTTCTAGGTATTTTTCAGACTTTAATCTATGTTGCTATCCTGTGAGAACTGCGTTTCTCTGAACAGTATTTTTAGAGTTTCTCAGGACAACAGCTTGTTTTCCTCTTTGTGTCGATGCAGCGGATCAAAGAGGCTTTTTAAATATGAACAATGCCCTCTCCCCTTTTATTCAAATACCTTTTGCTTTTCTACAATTTGAAAGCCATTACATTTTGGGGTGGATTTGTCTATGATTCGTGTAACTAGAACCTGATGACTCCCATACAGTTATGATTAATTCACCACGTAGACATATTCAGACTCATATTTCTTGGTCAATATTTTATACATTTTTCAGGTATTTTACAGTGTTTTTAAAGTTTCTCAGAAGAACAGCCTGTTTTCAGCTTTGTGTCGATGCAGCGGATCAAAGCGGCTTTTTAAACACTTAATTTATCTTAAAAAGAAGCAGAATATCGTCTCCACGTAGAGTAAAACCCGCTCTGGTTACCTGCGTATGAGGTTGACGTCGTCCTCCTTCATCCACTCCGTCCCGCCGCTGTGTTTCCAGTTCAGGTAGTTTAACCACTTTGACCGACACTGTTTTTCGGACCTCGTTCGCACCAGATCGGCCACCGTTGCCCAGGAAACGCCTCCCGTCACCGCCAAGCCCGGCTTCACGCCCGACATCTCGTACACGACCTCCGCGAGCCGCCGCTCCTCCTCCTCCGTCCATTTACCTGAGGAAAAAAAACGAATTAAGTTTAACCAAGACAAGATGCAGAGAGGCTTTGGTTCGGATAATTTTGGAAACCAAAGTCGTGAATTTACGAGAAACGTATGGGGGAGATAATTTGAATATTTTATAAAGTTTGGAAGTCATAATTATGCAGCAAAATTGCAGTTCAATTTATTTAAAAAAACAGATTTCTTCCTAAAATGTGGATATTTAAAGAAGAAATCTATGTCAAGAAAAAAAGTTGCTACATTTAAAAAAAGCACTCATTACTTTTGTAAATGTATTTCTTTATAGTCTCAGAATATCAAAGTCGTGAATTTACGAGGAGATTATTTGAATATTTTATAAAGTTTGGAAGTCATAATTATGCAGCAAAAAGACAACAAAAATGAATTAGAATAAAATAAAAAAACTGAGATTTTTTTCTTAAAATGTGGATATTTTAGGATTAAATCTATAGGCGCTTTCACACCAAGTACTTTTCCCAGACCTTAGTTCCCCGGAACTATCTGGCAGATCGCGTTCACACCGGAATAAGTCCCTGAGGGAGGATTAGGCAAATGAAGCCGCTGACGTCTTCTTCTTCTTCTGCTTTGGGTTTACTGGCAGGCCGCAAACCACTTCCCGGCATATACTGCCACCCGGAGTCCCCGGCCGGAAGTCCCCGGAGTTGGGGAAGGCTTCAGTAGAAGCTGCTGGGACTCCCAGCAGCTTCTACTGAAGCCTTCCGAGTAAATCGCCAGAACGCCGACACCTCCTCATCTCCACCGCTCCCATGGTTTCTTTTGTGTTGCCATAAGTTAGTCTCTCTGCGTTTGTGCTCTGGGCTAATGCTAATAATGCTAATGCAAGCAAATAAAATGGCGGCTTCACAAATCTTTTCGGAGTTTTATGGGGCGTGGTTTGCAATTCGCCCAGCCAATCAGAAATTGGAACCTTTTTCTCCCCAGGAAAGTCCCTAGGCTAGTTCCCTAGCAGGGACTGAAAAGGGGGTGAAAAGGTTCGCAAAAAAAAGTTCTAGTAAAATCCCAGGAACTATTGGAACTATTCCTGGGAAAAGTACTCCGGTGTGAAAGCAATAAAAAAACACTACTTTTTAACTTTTTTTTTTGTAAATGTATTTCTTTAGTCTCAGAATATCAAAGTCGTGAATTTACGTAAACAATTATTAGAAAATAATCAGAACGTTTATAAAGTTTGGAAGTCATAATTATGCGGAAAACAAGAGAACAAAAACTCAGTTCAATTTATTAAAAAAAACGTTTTTCCTGAAATGTGGATATTATAGGATTAAATCTATGTAGAAAAGAAAAAGTCACTACATTTAAAAAATTTCTAAATGTATTTCTTTATAGTCTCAGAACATAAAACTAAGATCTCACAAATCCACCACTGTCACAATATTGTAAATTCTAAGAAATTGGAATGAAACCAATTAGTAAAACGGGAAAGAAAAGTCTGATTAAAGTTTAACTTTCAAGAGAAAACCCAAATATCTTCTGAGATGAGGTCATTATATTGAAGGTGTACGGTGCACTGAGGTTAACCCAAGCTTGTAATGTATTACTTTATAACCTCAGAGAATATTGAAGTTAATGCTTGTAAAGTCTCGACTTGCGTAAAGAAATGTCCCTGTGAGGGATTAATAAAGTATGTCTTCTTCTACCTGTTAAAAAAGTTGATTGATTGATTACCTGTGTTGCAGGTGTCCTTCATCAGGCGGCAGCGGTCTTTAACGGACGAGGCGCTGCGACCGAGAGCCGAGCCGATCGTCGCCCAGTCGTTCCCGTGTGTCTCCCTCAGCCTGAACACAGGAAACAGAAACAGAGACTCAGGTAACGTTTGACAATATATGAATGTTTTTATGTTAAAATACGAGACGCAGAGGTTTCACTCACACTCTGAGCTTCTCGATCTCATCGGGAGTATACCTTAGGGAGAGAAACTCAAACGGTTTAATATTCAGCAGGAGTTATTGTTGAGTTTTAGGCATTTTCACTTATAAGAAGAATAATAATTTGATTTTTTCATTATTAATTGTATGCGTTGACTTGCATTTAGAAGAAAAATAAGATTAAAAATAAGAATAAAAAGCCAATTTAGTTTGAAAAAAATGAATGAACAGAAGAATAAAAAAACAGTGTTTAAGAAAAAATAAATTATATATTTGGGAGGAAAAATAATAATAAAAAGACAAAAAAAAGAAGTATTCAGAACAATTATCTATAGAGCCTCAATCTGCTGATATGTATGTGCGATGTCACTGTGTTCCGTAGTGATGTCACTGTGTTCCGTAGTGATGTCACTGTGTTCCTTAGTGATGTCACTGTGTTCCTTAGTGATGTCACTGTGTTCCTTAGCGATGTCACTGTGTTCCTTAGCGATGTCACTGTGTTCCGTAGCGATGTCACTGTGTTCCTTAGCGATGTCACTGTGTTCCTTAGCGATGTCACTGTGTTCCGTAGCGATGTCACTGTGTTCCTTAGCGATGTCACTGTGTTCCTTAGCGATGTCACTGTGTTCCGTAGTGATGTCACTGTGTTCCTTAGCGATGTCACTGTGTTCCGTAGCGATGTCACTGTGTTCGTGTTCCTTAGCAATGTCACTGTGTTCCGTAGTGATGTCACTGTGTTCCGTAGCGATGTCACTGTGTTCCTTAGCGATGTCACTGTGTTCCTTAGCGATGTCACTGTGTTCCTTAGCGATGTCACTGTGTTCCGTAGCGATGTCACTGTGTTCCTTAGCGATGTCACTGTGTTCCGTAGTGATGTCACTGTGTTCCGTAGCGATGTCACTGTGTTCCTTAGCGATGTCACTGTGTTCCGTAGCGATGTCACTCTGTTCCTTAGCGATGTCACTGTATTCCGTAGCGATGTCACTGTGTTCCGTAGTGATGTCACTGTGTTCCTTAGCGATGTCACTGTGTTCCGTAGCGATGTCACTGTGTTCCGTAGTGATGTCACTGTGTTCCTTAGCGATGTCACTGTGTTCCTTAGCGATGTCACTGTGTTCCTTAGCGATGTCACTGTGTTCCTTAGCGATGTCACTGTGTTCCGTAGCGATGTCACTGTGTTCCTTAGCGATGTCACTGCTGGTTCCCGTAGCGATGTCACTGTGTTCTTAGCGATGTCACTGTGTTCCGTAGCGATGTCACTGTGTTCCTTAGTGAGTCACTGTGTTCCGTAGCGATGTCAACTGTGTTCCGTTAGCGATGTCACTGTGTTCCGTAGCGATGTCACTGTGTTCCGTAGTGATGTCACTGTGTTCCTTAGCGATGTCACGTGTTCCTTAGCGATGTCCTGTGTTCCTTAGCGATGTCACTGTGTTCCTTAGCGATGTCACTGTGTTCCGTAGCGATGTCACTGTGTTCCCTTAGCGACTGTCACTATGTTCCGTAGCGATGTCACTGTGTTCCTTAGCGATGTCACTGTGTTCCGTAGCGATGTCACTGTGTTCCGTAGCGATGTCACTGTGTTCCGTAGCGATGTCACTGTGTTCGTGTTCCTTAGCGATGTCACTGTGTTCCGTAGCGATGTCACTGTGTTCCTTAGCGATGTCACTGTGTTCCTTAGTGATGTCACTGTGTTCCGTAGCGATGTCACTGTGTTCCGTAGTGATGTCACTGTGTTCCTTAGCGATGTCACTGTGTTCCTTAGTGATGTCACTGTGTTCCTTAGTGATGTCACTGTGTTCCGTAGCGATGTCACTGTGTTCCTTAGCGATGTCACTGTGTTCCTTAGCGATGTCACTGTGTTCCGTAGTGATGTCACTGTGTTCCTTAGCGATGTCACTGTGTTCCGTAGTGATGTCACTGTGTTCCGTAGTGATGTCACTGTGTTCCGTAGCGATGTCACTGTGTTCCGTAGTGATGTCACTGTGTTCCGTAGTGATGTCACTGTGTTCCGTAGCGATGTCACTGTGTTCCTTAGCGATGTCACTGTGTTCCTTAGCGATGTCACTGTGTTCCTTAGCGATGTCCACTGTTGTTCCGTAGCGATGTCACTGTGTTCCTTAGTGATGTCACTGTGTTCCTTAGTGATGTCACTGTGTATGCCGTAGCGATGTCACTGTGTTCCTTAGCGATTGTCACTGTGTTCTTAGCGATGTCCACTGTGTTCCTTAGCGATGTCACTGTGGTCCGTAGGATCACTGTGTCCTAGCGATGTCACTGTGTTCCTTAGCGATGTCACTGTGTTCCGTAGTGATGTCACTGTGTTCCTTAGTGATGTCACTGTGTTCCTTAGCGATGTCACTGTGTTCCTTAGCGATGTCACTGTGTTCCTTAGCGATGTCACTGTGTTCCGTAGCGATGTCACTGTGTTCGTGTTCCTTAGCGATGTCACTGTGTTCCGTAGCGATGTCACTGTGTTCCTTAGCGATGTCACTGTGTTCCTTAGCGATGTCACTGTGTTCCTTAGCGATGTCCCTGTGTTCCGTAGCGATGTCACTGTGTTCGTGTTCCTTAGCGATGTCACTGTGTTCCTTAGCGATGTCACTGTGTTCCGTAGCGATGTCACTGTGTTCCGTAGCGATGTCACTGTGTTCCTTAGCGATGTCACTGTGTTCCGTAGCGATGTCACTGTGTTCCTTAGCGATGTCACTGTGTTCCGTAGCGATGTCACTGTGTTCCGTAGTGATGTCACTGTGTTCCTTAGCGATGTCACTGTGTTCCGTAGCGGATGTCATGTGTTCCTTAGCGATGTCACTGTGTTCCTTATGCGATGTTCACTGTGTTCCGTAGCGATGTCACTGTGTCGTTTCCTTAGCGATGTCACTGTTGTTCCGTAGCGATGTCACTGTGTTCCTTAGCGATGTCACTGTGTTCCTTAGCGATGTCACTGTGTTCCTTAGCGATGTCACTGTGTTCCTTAGCGATGTCACTGTGTTCCTTAGCGATGTCACTGTGTTCCGTAGCGATGTCACTGTGTTCGTGTTCCTTAGCGATGTCACTGTGTTCCGTAGCGATGTCACTGTGTTCCTTAGCGATGTCACTGTGTTCCTTAGCGATGTCACTGTGTTCCTTAGCGATGTCACTGTGTTCCGTAGCGATGTCACTGTGTTCGTGTTCCTTAGTGATGTCACTGTGTTCCGTAGTGATGTCACTGTGTTCCTTAGCGATGTCACTGTGTTCCGTAGCGATGTCACTGTGTTCCTTAGTGATGTCACTGTGTTCCGTAGCGATGTCACTCTGTTCCTTAGCGATGTCACTGTGTTCCGTAGCGATGTCACTGTGTTCCGTAGTGATGTCACTGTGTTCCTTATGATGTCACTGTGTTCCTTAGTGATGTTACTGTGTTCCTTAGCGATGTCACTGTGTTCCTTAGCGATGTCACTGTGTTCCGTAGCGATGTCACTGTGTTCCTTAGCGATGTCACTGTGTTCCTTAGCGATGTCACTGTGTTCCGTAGCGATGTCACTGTGTTCCTTAGCGATGTCACTGTGTTCCTTAGCGATGTCACTGTGTTCCTTAGTGATGTCAGGTGTTCCTTAGCGATGTCACTGTGTTCCGTAGCGATGTCACTGTGTTCGTGTTCCTTAGCAATGTCTCGTGTTCCGTAGTGATGTCACTGTGTTCCGTAGCGATGTCACTGTGTTCCTTAGCGATGTCACTGGTTCCTTAGCGATGTCACTGTGTTCCTTAGCGATGTCACTGTGTTCCGTAGCGATGCACTGTGTTCCGTAGCGATGTCACTGTGTTCCGTAGTGATGTCACTGTGTTCCGTAGCGATGTCACTGTGTTCCTTAGCGATGTCACTGTGTTCCGTAGCGATGTCACTCTGTCCTTAGCGATGTCACTGTATTCCGTAGCGATGTCACTGTGTTCCGTTAGTGATGTCACTGTGTTCCTTAGCGATGTCACTGTGTTCGTAGCGATGTCACTGTGTTCCGTAGTGATGTCACTGTGTTCCTTAGCGATGTCACTGTGTTCCTTAGCGATGTCACTGTGTTCCTTAGCGATGTCACTGTGTTCCTTAGCGATGTCACTGTGTTCCGTAGCGATGTCACTGTGTTCCTTAGCGATGTCACTGTGTTCCGTAGCGATGTCACTGTGTTCCTTAGCGATGTCACTGTGTTCCGTAGCGATGTCACTGTGTTCCTTAGTGATGTCACTGTGTTCCGTAGCGATGTCACTGTGTTCCTTAGCGATGTCACTGTGTTCCGTAGCGATGTCACTGTGTTCCGTAGTGATCCACTGTGTTCCTTAGCGATGTCACTGTGTTCCTTAGCGATGTCACTGTGTTCCTTAGCGATGTCACTGTGTTCCTTAGCGATGTCACTGTGTTCCGAGCGATGTCACTGTGTCCTTAGCGATGTCACTGTGTTCCGTAGCGATGTCACTGTGTTCCTTAGCGATGTCACTGTGTTCCGTAGCGATGTCACTGTGTTCCGTAGCGATGTCACTGTGTTCCGTAGCGATGTACTGTGTTCGTTGTGTTCCTTAGCGATGTCACTGTGTTCCGTAGCGATGTCACTGTGTTCCTTAGCGATGTCACTGTGTTCCTTAGTGATGTCACTGTGTTCCGTAGCGATGTCACTGTGTTCCGTAGTGATGTCACTGTGTTCCTTAGCGATGTCACTGTGTTCCTTAGTGATGTCACTGTGTTCCTTAGTGATGTCACTGTGTTCCGTAGCGATGTCACTGTGTTCCTTAGCGATGTCACTGTGTTCCTTAGCGATGTCACTGTGTTCCGTAGCGATGTCACTGTGTTCCTTAGCGATGTCACTGTGTTCCGTAGTGATGTCACTGTGTTCCGTAGTGATGTCACTGTGTTCCGTAGCGATGTCACTGTGTTCCGTAGTGATGTCACTGTGTTCCGTAGTGATGTCACTGTGTTCCGTAGCATGTCACTGTTCCTTAGCGAGTGTCACTGTGTTCCTTAGCGATGTCACTGTGTTCCTTAGCGATGTCACTGTGTTCCGTTAGCGATGTCACTGTGTTCCGTAGCGATGTCACTGTGTTCCTTAGCGATGTCACTGTGTTCCGTAGTGATGTCATGTTCCTTAGTGATGTCACGTGTTCTTAGTGATGTCATGTGTTCCTTAGCGATGTCCTGTGTTCCTTAGCGATGTCACTGTGTTCCTTAGCGATGTCACTGTGTTCCTTAGCGATGTCACTGTGTTCCTTAGCGATGTCACTGTGTTCGTGTTCCTTAGCGATGTCACTGTGTTCCGTAGTGATGTCACTGTGTTCCTTAGTGATGTCACTGTGTTCCTTAGTGATGTCACTGTGTTCCGTAGGGATGTCACTGTGTTCCTTAGGGATGTCACTGTGTTCCTTAGCGATGTCACTGTGTTCCGTAGCGATGTCACTGTGTTCCGTAGCGATGTCACTGTGTTCCTTAGCGATGTCACTGTGTTCCTTAGCGATGTCACTGTGTTCCGTAGCGATGTCACTGTGTTCCTTAGCGATGTCACTGTGTTCCTTAGCGATGTCACTGTGTTCCTTAGCGATGTCAATGTGTTCCTTAGCGATGTCACTGTGTTCCGTAGCGATGTCACTGTGTTCCGTAGCGATGTCACTGTGTTCCGTAGCGATGTTCACTGTGTTCCGTAGCGATGTCACTGTGTTTCCGTAGCGATGTCACTGTGTTCCGTAGCGATGTCACTGTGTTCCGTAGCGATGTCACTGTGTTCCCGTAGCGATGTCACTGTGTTTCCGTAGCGATGTCACTGTGTTTCCGTAGCGATGTCACTGTGTTCCGTAGCGATGTCACTGTGTTCCTTAGCGATGTCACTGTGTTCCTTAGCGATGTCACTGTGTTCCTTAGCGATGTCACTGTGTTCCTTAGCGATGTCACTGTGTTCCGTAGCGATGTCACTGTGTTCCTTAGCGATGTCACTGTGTTCCTTAGCGATGTCACTGGTGTTTCCTTAGCGATGTCACTGTGTTCCGTAGCGATTGTCACTGTGTTCCTTAGCGATGTCACGTGTTCCTTACGCGATGCTGCACCTGTGTTTCCGTAAGTGATGTCACTGTGTTTCCCTTAGGCGATGTCACTGGGTTTCCCGTAGCGATGTCACTAGTGGATCGTGTTCCTTAGCAATGTCACTCGTGTGTCCGTAGGGATGGTCACTCTGTGTTCCGTAGTGATGTCACTGTGTTCCTTAGCGATGTCACTGTGTTCCTTAGCGATGTCACTGTGTTCCCTTAGCGATGTCACTGTGTTCCTTAGCGATGTCACTGTGTTCCGTAGCGATGTCACTGTGTTCCGTAGCGATGTCACTGTGTTCCTTAGCGATGTCACTGTGTTCCTTAGCGATGTCACTGTGTTCCGTAGCGATGTCACTGTGTTCCGTAGCGATGTCACTGTGTTCCTTAGCGATGTCACTGTGTTCCGTAGCGATGTCACTGTGTTCCTTAGCGATGTCACTGTGTTCCGTAGCGATGTCACTGTGTTCCGTAGCGATGTCTCTGTGTTCCGTAGCGATGTCACTGTGTTCCGTAGCGATGTCACTGTGTTCCTTAGCGATGTCACTGTGTTCCTTAGCGATGTCACTGTGTTCCTTAGCGATGTCACTGTGTTCCTTAGCGATGTCACTGTGTTCCGTAGCGATGTCACTGTGTTCCGTAGCGATGTCACTGTGTACCGTAGCGATGTCACTGTGTTCCTTAGCGATGTCACTGTGTTCCTTAGCGATGTCACTGTGTTCCTTAGCGATGTCACTGTGTTCCTTAGCGATGTCACTGTGTTCCTTAGCGATGTCACTGTGTTCCGTAGCGATGTCACTGTGTTCGTGTTCCTTAGCGATGTCACTGTGTTCGTGTTCCTTAGCGATGTCACTGTGTTCGTGTTCCTTAGTGATGTCACTGTGTTCCGTAGCAATGTCACTGTGTTCCTTAGCGATGTCACTGTGTTCCTTAGCGATGTCACTGTGTTCCGTAGTGATGTCACTGTGTTCCTTAGCGATGTCACTGTGTTCCTTAGCGATGTCACTGTGTTCCTTAGCGATGTCACTGTGTTCCGTAGTGATGTCACTGTGTTCCGTAGCGATGTCACTGTGTTCCTTAGCGATGTCACTGTGTTCCGTAGTGATGTCACTGTATTCCGTAGCGATGTCACTGTGTTCCTTAGTGATGTCACTGTGTTCCTTAGCGATGTCACTGTGTTCCGTAGTGATGTCACTGTGTTCCGTAGTGATGTCACTGTGTTCCTTAGTGATGTCACTGTGTTCCTTAGTGATGTCACTGTGTTCCGTAGTGATGTCACTGTGTTCCTTAGGGATGTCACTGTGTTCCTTAGCGATGTCACTGTGTTCCGTAGCGATGTCACTGTGTTCCTTAGCGATGTCACTGTGTTCCTTAGTGATGTCACTGTGTTCCTTAGCGATGTCACTGTGTTCCGTAGCGATGTCACTCTGTTCCTTAGCGATGTCACTGTGTTCCGTAGCGATGTCACTGTGTTCCGTAGTGATGTCACTGTGTTCCTTAGCGATGTCACTGTGTTCCTTAGCGATGTCACTGTGTTCCTTAGCGATGTCACTGTGTTCCTTAGCGATGTCACTGTGTTCCGTAGCGATGTCACTGTGTTCCTTAGCGATGTCACTGTGTTCCTTAGCGATGTCACTGTGTTCCTTAGTGATGTCACTGTGTTCCTTAGCGATGTCACTGTGTTCCTTAGCGATGTCACTGTGTTCCGTAGCGATGTCACTGTGTTCGTGTTCCTTAGTGATGTCACTGTGTTCCTTAGCGATGTCACTGTGTTCCGTAGCGATGTCACTGTGTTCCTTAGCGATGTCACTGTGTTCCGTAGTGATGTCACTGTGTTCCTTAGCGATGTCACTGTATTCCTTAGCGATGTCACTGTGTTCCTTAGCGATGTCACTGTGTTCCGTAGCGATGTCACTGTGTTCGTGTTCCTTAGCGATGTCACTGTGTTCCGTAGCGATGTCACTGTGTTCGTGTTCCTTAGCGATGTCACTGTGTTCCTTAGCGATGTCACTGTGTTCCTTAGCGATGTCACTGTGTTCCGTAGCGATGTCACTGTGTTCCGTAGCGATGTCACTGTGTTCCGTAGCGATGTCACTGTGTTCCTTAGGGATGTCACTGTGTTCCGTAGCGATGTCACTGTGTTCCTTAGCGATGTCACTGTGTTCCTTAGCGATGTCACTGTGTTCCGTAGCGATGTCACTGTGTTCGTAGCGATGTGTCACTGTGTTCCTTAGCGATGTCACTGTGTTCCTTAGCGATGTCACTGTGTTCCTTAGCGATGTCACTGTGTTCCTTAGCGATGTCACTGTGTTCCTTAGCGATGTCACTGTGTTCCTTAGCGATGTCACTGTGTTCCTTAGCGATGTCACTGTGTTTCCTTAGCGATGTCACTGTGTTCCTTAAGCGTTCACTGTGTTCCGTAGTGATCGATGTCACTGTGTTCCTTAGCGATGTCACTGTGTTCCTTAGCGATGTCACTGTGTTCCGTAGTGATGTCACTGTGTTCCGTAGCGATGTCACTGTGTTCCTTAGCGATGTCACTGTGTTCCTTAGTGATCGATGTCACTGTGTTCCTTAGCGATGTCACTGTGTTCCGTAGCGATGTCACTGTGTTCCTTAGCGATGTCACTGTGTTCCTTAGCGATGTCACTGTGTTCCGTAGTGATCGATGTCACTGTGTTCCTTAGTGATGTCACTGTGTTCCTTAGCAATGTCACTGTGTTCCTTAGCGATGTCACTGTGTTCCGTAGTGATGTCACTGTGTTCCGTAGCGATGTCACTGTGTTCCTTAGCGATGTCACTGTGTTCCTTAGCGATGTCACTGTGTTCCTTAGCGATGTCACTGTGTTCCTTAGTGATGTCACTGTGTTCCTTAGCGATGTCACTGTGTTCCGTAGTGATGTCACTGTGTTCCGTAGTGATGTCACTGTGTTCCTTAGTGATGTCACTGTGTTCCTTAGTGATGTCACTGTGTTCCGTAGTGATGTCACTGTGTTCCTTAGGGATGTCACTGTGTTCCTTAGCGATGTCACTGTGTTCCGTAGCGATGTCACTGTGTTCCTTAGCGATGTCACTGTGTTCCGTAGCGATGTCACTCTGTTCCTTAGCGATGTCACTGTGTTCCGTAGCGATGTCACTGTGTTCCTTAGCGATGTCACTGTGTTCCTTAGCGATGTCACTGTGTTCCGTAGCGATGTCACTGTGTTCCTTAGCGATGTCACTGTGTTCCGTAGCGATGTTCCACTGTGTTCCGAGTGATGTCACTGTGTTCCTTAGCGATGTCACTGTGTTCCTTAGCGATGTCACTGTGTTCCGTAGCGATGTCACTGTGTTCCTTAGCGATGTCACTGTGGTTCCGTAGCGATGTCACTGTGTTCCTTAGCGATGTCACTGTGTTCCTTAGCGATGTCACTGTGTTCCTTAGCGATGTCACTGTGTTCCGTAGCGATGTCACTGTGTTCCGTAGCGATGTCACTGTGTTCGTGTTCCTTAGCGATGTCACTGTGTTCCTTAGCGATGTCACTGTGTTCCGTAGCGATGTCACTGTGTTCCTTAGCGATGTCACTGTGTTCCGTAGCGATGTCACTGTGTTCCTTAGCGATGTCACTGTGTTCCGTAGCGATGTCACTGTGTTCCGTAGCGATGTCACTGTGTTCGTGTTCCTTAGCGATGTCACTGTGTTCCGTAGTGATGTCACATTAGCGATGTCACTGTGTTCCTTAGCGATGTCACTGTGTTCCGTAGCGATGTCACTGTGTTCCGTAGCGATGTCACTGTGTTCCGTAGCGATGTCACTGTGTTCCTTAGCGATGTCACTGTGTTCCTTAGCGATGTCACTGTGTTCCTTAGCGATGTCACTGTGTTCCTTAGCGATGTCACTGTGTTCCTTAGCGATGTCACTGTGTTCCTTAGCGATGTCCACTGTGTTCCGTAGCGATTGTCACTGTGTTCCTTAGCGATGTCACTGTGTTCCGTAGCGATGTCACTGTGTTCCTTAGCGATGTCACTGTGTTCCTTAGCGATGTCACTGTGTTTCCGTAGCGATGTCACTGTGTTCCGTAGCGATGTCACTGTGTTTCCTTAGCGATGTCACTGTGTTCCGTAGCGATGTCACTGTGTTCCTTAGCGATGGTCACTGTGTTCATTAGCGATGTCACTGTGTTCCTTAGCGATGTCACTGTGTTCATTAGCGATGTCACTGTGTTCCTTAGCGATGTCACTGTGTTCCTTAGCGATGTCACTGTGTTCCTTAGCGATGTCACTGTGTTCCGTAGCGATGTCACTGTGTTCCGTAGCGATGTCACTGTGTTCCTTAGCGATGTCACTGTGTTCCGTAGCGATGTCACTGTGTTCCGTAGCGATGTCCCTGTGTTCCGTAGCGATTCACTGTGTCCGTAGCGATGTCATTGTGTTCCTTAGCGATGTCACTGTGTTCCTTAGCGATGTCACTGTGTTCCGTAGCGATGTCACTGTGTTCCTTAGCGATGTCACTGTGTTCCTTAGCGATGTCACTGTGTTCCGTAGCGATGTCACTGTGTTCCGTACGATGTCACTGTGTTCCGTAGCGATGTCACTTGTGTTCCTTAGCGATGTCACTGTGTTCCGTAGCGATTGTCACTGTGTTCCGTAGCGATGTCACTGTGTTCCGTAGCGATGTCACTGTGTTCCTTAGTGATGTCACTGTGTTCCGTAGCGATGTCACTGTGTTCCTTAGCGATGTCACTGTGTTCCTTAGCGATGTCACTGTGTTCCGTAGCGATGTCACTGTGTTCGTGTTCCTTAGCGATGTCACTGTGTTCCGTAGTGATGTCACTGTGTTCCGTAGCAATGTCACTGTGTTCCTTAGCGATGTCACTGTGTTCCTTAGCGATGTCACTGTGTTCCGTAGCGATGTCACTGTGTTCCTTAGCGATGTCACTGTGTTCCGTAGCGATGTCACTGTGTTCCTTAGCGATGTCACTGTGTTCCTTAGCGATGTCACTGTGTTCCGTAGTGATGTCACTGTGTTCCTTAGCGATGTCACTGTGTTCCTTAGCGATGTCACTGTGTTCCGTAGCGATGTCACTGTGTTCCTTAGTGATGTCACTGTGTTCCTTAGCGATGTCACTGTGTTCCTTAGCGATGTCACTGTGTTCCGTAGCGATGTCACTGTGTTCGTGTTCCTTAGCGATGTCACTGTGTGTCCGTAGTGATGTCACGTTAGCGATGTCACTGTGTTCCTTAGCGATGTCACTGTGTTCCGTAGCGATGTCACTGTGTTCCGTAGCGATGTCACTGTGTTCCTTAGCGATGTCACTGTGTTCCGTAGCGATGTCACTGTGTTCCGTAGCGATGTCACTGTGTTCCTTAGCGATGTCACTGTGTTCCTTAGCGATGTCACTGTGTTCCTTAGCGATTGTCACTGTGTTCCGTAGCGATGTCACTGTGTTCCTTAGCGATGTCACTGTGTTCCGTAGCGATGTCACTGTGTTCCTTAGCGATGTCACTGTGTTCCGTAGCGATGTCACTGTGTTCCGTAGCGATGTCACTGTGTTCCTTAGCGATGTCACTGTGTTTCCGTAGCGATGTCACTGTGTTCCTTAGCGATGTCACTGTGTTCCTTAGCGATGTCACTGTGTTTCTTAGCGATGTCACTGTGTTCCGTAGCGATGTCACTGTGTTCCTTAGCGATGTCACTGTGTTCCTTAGCGATGTCACTGTGTTCCGTAGCGATGTCACTGTGTTCCTTAGCGATGTCACTGTGTTCCGTAGCGATGTCACTGTGTTCCTTAGCGATGTCACTGTGTTCCTTAGCGATGTCACTGTGTTCCTTAGCGATGTCACTGTGTTCCGTAGCGATGTCACTGTGTTCCTTAGCGATGTCACTGTGTTCCGTAGCGATGTCACTGTGTTCCGTAGCGATGTCACTGTGTTCCTTAGCGATGTCACTGTGTTCCTTAGCGATGTCACTGTGTTCCTTAGCGATGTCACTGTGTTCCGTAGCGATGTCACTGTGTTCCTTAGTGATGTCATTGTGTTCCGTAGCGATGTCACTGTGTTCCTTAGTGATGTCACTGTGTTCCTTAGGGATGTCACTGTGTTCCTTAGCGATGTCACTGTGTTCCTTAGCGATGTCACTGTGTTCCGTAGCGATGTCACTGTGTTCCGTAGCGATGTCACTGTGTTCCGTAGCGATGTCACTGTGTTCCGTAGCGATGTCACTGTGTTCCGTAGCGATGTCACTGTGTTCGTGTTCCTTAGCGATGTCACTGTGTTCCGTAGCGATGTCACTGTGTTCGTGTTCCTTAGCGATGTCACTGTGTTCCGTAGTGATGTCACTGTGTTCCGTAGTGATGTCACTGTGTTCCGTAGCGATGTCACTGTGTTCCTTAGCGATGTCACTGTGTTCCTTAGCGATGTCACTGTGTTCCTTAGCGATGTCACTGTGTTCCTTAGCGATGTCACTGTGTTCCTTAGCGATGTCACTGTGTTCCGTAGCGATGTCACTGTGTTCCGTAGTGATGTCACTGTGTTCCTTAGCGATGTCACTGTGTTCCGTAGTGATGTCACTGTGTTCCGTAGCGATGTCACTGTGTTCCTTAGCGATGTCACTGTGTTCCGTAGGGATGTCACTGTGTTCCTTAGCGATGTCACTGTGTTCCGTGTTCCGTAGCGATGTCACTGTGTTCCTTAGCGATGTCACTGTGTTCCGTAGCGATGTCACTGTGTTCCGTAGCGATGTCACTGTGTTCCTTAGCGATGTCACTGTGTTCCTTAGCGATGTCACTGTGTTCCTTAGCGATGTCCACTGTGTATCCTTAGCGATGTCACTGTGTTCCGTAGCGATGTCACTGTGTTCCGTAGCGGGATGTCACTGTGTTCCTTAGCGATGTCATTGTGTTCCTTAGCGATGTCACTGTGTTGTCGTAAGCGATGTCACTGTGTTCCGTAGCGATGTCACTGTGTTCCTTAGCGATGTCACTGTGTTCCGTAGCGATGTCACTGTGTTCCTTAGCGATGTCACTGTGTTCCGTAGCGATGTCACTGTGTTCCTTAGCGATGTCACTGTGTTCCGTAGCGATGTCACTGTGTTCCTTAGCGATGTCACTGTGTTCCTTAGCGATGTCACTGTGTTCCGTAGCGATGTCACTGTGTTCCTTAGCGATGTCACTGTGTTCCGTAGTGATGTCACTGTGTTCCGTAGCGATGTCACTGTGTTCCGTAGCGATGTCACTGTGTTCCGTAGCGATGTCACTGTGTTCCTTAGTGATGTCACTGTGTTCCTTAGTGATGTCACTGTGTTCCGTAGCGATGTCACTGTGTTCCGTTGCGATGTCACTGTGTTCCTTAGTGATGTCACTGTGTTCCTTAGCGATGTCACTGTGTTCCGTAGCGATGTCACTGTGTTCCGTAGCGATGTCACTGTGTTCCGTAGCGATGTCACTGTGTTCCTTAGCGATGTCACTGTGTTCCGTAGCGATGTCACTGTGTTCCGTAGCGATGTCACTGTGTTCCGTAGCGATGTCACTGTGTTCCTTAGCGATGTCACTGTGTTCCTTAGCGATGTCACTGTGTTCCGTAGCGATGTCACTGTGTTCCTTAGCGATGTCACTGTGTTCCGTAGCGATGTCACTGTGTTCCTTAGCGATGTCACTGTGTTCCGTAGCGATGTCACTGTGTTCCTTAGTGATGTCACTGTGTTCCTTAGTGATGTCACTGTGTTCCGTAGCGATGTCACTGTCTTCCTTAGTGATGTCACTGTGTTCCTTAGCGATGTCACTGTGTTCCTTAGCGATGTCACTGTGTTCCTTAGCGATGTCACTGTGTTCCGTAGCGATGTCACTGTGTTCCTTAGCGATGTCACTGTGTTCCGTAGCGATGTCACTGTGTTCCGTAGTGATGTCACTGTGTTCCGTAGCGATGTCACTGTGTTCCTTAGCGATGTCACTGTGTTCCGTAGCGATGTCACTGTGTTCCTTAGTGATGTATGTCACTGTGTTCCTTAGTGATGTCACTGTGTTCCGTAGCGATGTCACTGTGTTCCTTAGTGATGTCACTGTGTTCCGTAGCGATGTCACTGTGTTCCTTAGTGATGTCACTGTGTTCCTTAGTGATGTCACTGTGTTCCTTAGTGATGTCACTGCAGTGTTTCCCCACATTTAATAATAAATACAAATAAGAATGAAAAACTGTGTGAAAAATAAGAATACAAAAAAAAATTATATTTTAAAAAGAAAAGTTAAAAATCTAATATAAAAGACTATTCTTTAAAAAAAGGATAAAATGAACAAAAAGTCGAAATAAAAAATGTCCAAAACTCTTAAAAAATTTCCCTTAATGCCAACTCTTTGCACGAAGAAGATGTAATAATGAAACTCACTTCCCGACGTGGTTCCGGTTGTCGTACATGCGGAGAACTCGTCTGTAAATGGCGAACAGCGGCCGGTTTAACCCGAGCGCCACGGAGCGATAAAGTCCTTCCTCTCCTCTTTGGACATCTCGAAGATTATCTCTGCAGGATCCTCGATGCCTCGCGCCTGAAACACACACACACACACACACACACACACACACACACACACACACAGGTTTTATTGTCATGCACAGAAGCTACAGAGTAGAACTGGCAATGACATTCTTCTGACCTGAGCTCCTCCAACAATGCAACATATATAATAAAAAATAGTATAATATTTACAACGTGGGAAATTCAGATTCAGAAAGTGTTTAACCGTACCTTCACGTATCGATCGATGTTGTTCATCAGGATGTTGATCTCCTCTTTCGCCCACATGCCCTGCTTCCACTTGTGACCTGAAGACAGGAAATGTTAAAATAAAGACTTAACAAGGATTTATTTACTCGTTATAAAGGAATAACTTTATTATGCATGACCCAATTGTTATGTTAATAAAAAATAATACAGTTTAATCAATCTGCTAAATAATAAATTACTATTAAACTAGCTACTGTGTTTGATGATATATAAGCATATAAGGGCCGTTGTAGTTAAAGAATAAATCAAATTAAAGAGCAAGGGGGATGGGGAAATATTCAGAGATCAAACTGAAATATTTGGGAATTTAAGAAGTATATTCAAAGCAAAAACAAAATCCAAAAATAAATAAACTCCGGGATTTGTAAGTGAAATTAGATATATTTATTTATTCAAACTTGCAAAGGGAAGCAACAAATCCAACACTTTTATCCACATTTTTTTCTCGTGTGTGTGTGTGTGTGTTACCTTTGTTAGTCAGTGTGTCTTTGTCTTCCTTGGTAGTGAACCAGGCCTGGCTGACAGGAGACACTTCAGACTTCTGATCAGGACAAGGGCAGTCCTCTTCCTCCTCCTGCAGAATCTACACAGACACAGACACACACACACACACACACACACACACACACACATGCACACACACCCACACCAACACACACACACATGCACACACACCAACACACACACATACATGTTTCTAACCATGTGTGAGGACCATGTGTTTCTACAGGGTTTGTGTGGGCCACCACTTCCACTGAAGCTGGAATGGTGCAAACAACTAAAGTACCACTAGGAGGGGGAAGAGAGTCAGAATATCACTTCAGATTAGAAGTAAATGTTTTACTTTTTTTCGCTGCTGCTAGGCTGTTGCTAGGCTGTTGCTAGGCGGAAGTGTGTGTATGTTTCAAAACAGGAAATACAAGTCCAGCATTTTGCAGCCAAAACCAAGCATAATAAAAACAATTAAATGGCACAATTGTATTAAATACAAATTATAATATTTGAAAATGAAATATTTGTATCATGAACCTTGAATATTTGTAATTTCACAGAATCAAAGACAACACATATTTCTATGTTGATATGTTCACTTACTCAGGGTTATATAACTTAAGGGTTGGGTACCGAAACCCGGTGCCATATACGACCGGTACTAACTAGACCGAATGGCAACGGAGATTTCTGTGCACAGATCTGGCGAAGTTTCGCCGAAAAGCGACCAGTTTGCGGGTGTTTTAAAATTGCAAAATAATTTTGGGAGTTGCATTTCTTACATTTACATTACACATTTACACACAGATTATTGATCTGGTCAC
The DNA here is from genome assembly GCF_902827175.1 of Gymnodraco acuticeps. NCBI lineage: Eukaryota > Metazoa > Chordata > Actinopteri > Perciformes > Bathydraconidae > Gymnodraco > Gymnodraco acuticeps. The sequence continues at coordinate 72,811 of NW_022991042.1, forward strand.
AGAAATACTTTTAAGGCAAATCTCCATCCAGTGTAACTTTGAAACCTACACAAGTCTGGTTTAACTTACTGAGATGGATGAACACTTTACCTCGAGATAAGCCCCGTGTTTTAGAGGTTAGCTTAGCAACTAGCATAGTCATTGAATGTAAAGTTAGCTAAACAGCGTAATTCAGTAGATTAATATACCAGACGTGATGAGGACACGTATTAAATTACGTGTACCCACCACGTTATTTGATACGTGTCCCCACCACGTTATTTGATACGTGTACTAGGGATGGGAATTTGAAAGAAAATGTATATTCGAATATTCGACCCCCAAAAAAACGGTAACGAACCAGCAGCTTACTTCCTGGTTTTAGGATGCGTCACTGCACCTCTCAATATGATGCCAATATAAACAAGGTCTTCTGTCGGCTCTGTACATCAATGCCGACCTATGCTGACAAGTAAGTGAAGAGTAGAAAATATAAAGTCATTGGCTTTAGGGAAATGCCCCAGCAGTTTAGGATAATGAAGGTTCTAATCTAATCTATTACATAGCCATCACATTTCTAACTCCTAATGACAGGAAGGCAGAAAGCGCATTATACAAATAATAATACTCATAATAATAGCAGACATTTTTTAACAATGACCACAATATCATTATTTTAATAAACCAAATGTGAACAATTGAGGAAAATGAGGAAGAACTGATGATTCAAATGTTATAGTACAAGTAGTAATGTAGTTAGTGCATAAATTACTATTGCAATAAATGTGTCGATTTTTTTTGGACGAATGCTCCGGGCCAGTGGTTACAATGGTGGGGCCGGTGATAATACAATCCCACCGGTCCGGAGGGCCAGTGACATTTTACCCTTAATGTCTACCCCTGCTTCAATACATAATTTTTCCGAAATAAGGTCCCATGGAGGTCCACCGGAAGGGGAGGGACCTCGCCTCTCTATTAAAAAACTCTAATATTGTTATATTGGGAGCAATCAGTATCCAGGTTCCAAAAAAATTTATAATGAGGCAGAGCTAATTTGAACTGTTTTGTATAGGACTGCAACTAGATAATTTAAAGTTATTTCAGCAAATTACTTACTCCAATCAATTGTTTAGAATTTACATCATTTTATTTAAATTTAAACTAATATAGACATTTTTTTTAAATGTACTTAGTTATATTCCAACTATGTAAGCAATTATATCAGTGTTTTTAGTATTAGTATTATAATTCCTTTATTGTCATCGCACCAGGTACAACGACATTTAAAAAAGCAATCCTCGCAGTTAGTGCTGCGTACCGGTACGCCGAACCGGTACTGGACTTGTAAAAAGTTTCGGTTCAAGTCCGGTTAAAACCGGAACGTCGGGAACCGGTACTTGGACTCGCAAAAAAACTAGCACTTACGTATATTCTGGTGTCTGTGGTTATTTAAACATTCCCTGATAAACGTTATTCAGCGTCAATAAATTAGTGCTAATCCTAGTGTGCTCAGTGTACAACATCACATGTCATTTCACCTTCGATTCACGGTTTGAAAACGTAGCATTTCGCCACATGCTAATGCTAACCGGAAGTGAATAATTTTCAGAATAAAAGTATTAAGTTAATAGTGTGAACTTCCGGTTTTTTCAGAATAAAACTGATTTAAATTAAATAGTGTATTTAATTCAAAATTACGCCATATCAACATTGATTTTAATTTCTAACAGTATGTATGTATATCACTATGTATGTAGTATGTACTGTATAATGTACACATGTAGAGTTGTAGAAAATACATGGTGTACAGACAGTACAGTACACTCTGACTGTACAGTCACTACAGTGTATACTGTATAGTAGGTGTGTAACAGTGTAATGCGTATAGTCTACTCTACACTCTACCTTTCAGCAACGTTTTAGGGATTTAGGCTCAGTCAGCTGAGGGACTGTTTGGTTACTTTAGTTTGGTAAATGAAATAAATGTTTGAACGTTGTAGTAGTTCACTGTAGTTGCTGTCATAAGTCATTTGTAGACTAACTACATTTGTACTTTGTAGAGAAATGTAGACACAAGTTGGAAGGGAGCACAATAAACCTGATGAGTTTGAATTTGAGTTGATTATGAGTTTATTTTCAATTGATAATTAGCTCACAATAAGTTCACTTTAGTTACTCACACAACTTGACACAAGCCCAGAGGTTCAGGTTCAGGTCCGGACTTATAAGTCCGGACCTGAACCTGAACCTCTGGACTTGAGTCCGGACCTGAACCTGAATGTGAGTCCAGGTACGCAGCAATCCTCGCAGTGCATTTCCACATAAAACAATTAGTCATTTTTATTGTAGTTCTAAATTCTACATTTTCTATCAGTTGCACTGGCATTTTTTGTTCACTGTTTAATTTTAATAATACCTTATAATGTAATTTGTAGAAAAAATAAACTTAATCTTTTCTTAAAATATATATTTTCAGTTTTGTTCTACTTTAAATGTACTGCATGTCTCTAGTTTATAGTTTGTTCCTCTGCAGCCTTACTGTCATGGTCTCACATGACTGAAATTAGCCAATCAGAAAATTCCACCTGCCAGTCCACCTGTTTTTCCTGCAATGCCCTATAGGGGAGCCCAAGAGCGCTGGTCGACACACACTTTTCTGAGTTTTCTATGTCTATGAGGACAGTTTCTGAAATTCACACAGAGCATTCAATTGAACCAAATAAGCTCAACCTAGAATTTTCAAGCATTTTGCTTGTGTGGACCGGCAAAAAAAGGTCCTCACAAAAAGAAATGTCCTCAAAAGTAAGGTTGTATGTCACGCGTTGGTCCACACAAGAACAAACCAGGAATAGCAAGACAAACACACATACAAACACAAACATACACACAAACACACACACACACTAAGTTGAGAGTTAAGTGATGAAAGGTTTGGTTAATTTAGGATGTAGAAGAAGTTGATCACCTGAATGTGATCGACTTCTTCATCAGAGAGATCAGCGTCTGCTGTTGCCGTCATCGTCACCTCGAAGCCTTCATCGCTCTCTGACACTGAAGAAGAGGAAGATGTTACAGATACCAGGTAAAACAGTACTTAAAGAGTCCTCTCCTGCTGATGTTCAGGTATATATCAGTATGTAGTGTCTCTACTTTAAAGAGTCCTCTCCTGCTGATGTTCAGGTGTATATCAGTATGTAGTGTCTCTACTTTAAAGAGTCCTCTCCTGCTGATGTCAGGTGTATATCAGTATGTAGAGTCTCTACTTTAAAGAGTCCTCTCCTGCTGATGTTCAGGTGTATATCAGTATGTAGAGTCTCTACTTTAAAGAGTCCTCTCCTAATGATGTTCAGGTGTATATCAGTATGTAGGGTCTCTACTTTAAAGAGTCCTCTCCTGCTGATGTTCAGGTGTATATCAGTATGTAGGGTCTCTACTTTAAAGAGTCCTCTCCTGCTGATGTTCAGGTGTATATCAGTATGTAGTGTCTCTACTTTTAAAGAGTCCTCTCCTGCTGATGTTCAGGTGTATATCAGTATGTAGAGTCTCTACTTTAAAGAGTCCTCTCCTAATGATGTTCAGGTGTATATCAGTATGTAGGGTCTCTACTTTAAAGAGTCCTCTCCTGCTGATGTTCAGGTGTATATCAGTATGTAGGGTCTCTACTTTAAAGAGTCCTCTCCTGTTGATGTTCAAGTGTATATCAGTATGTAGTGTCTCTACTTTAAGAGTCCTCACCTGCTGATGTTCAGGTGTATATCAGTATGTAGTGTCTCTACTTTAAAGAGTCCTCTCCTGCTGATGTTCAGGTGTATATCAGTATGTAGTGTCTCTACTTTAAAGAGTCCTCTCCTGCTGATGTTCAGGTGTATATCAGTATGTAGTGTCTCTACTTTAAAGAGTCCTCTCCTGCTGATGTTCAGGTGTATTCAGTATGTAGGTCTCTACTTTAAAGGAGTCCTCTCCATGCTGATGTTCAGGTGTATATCAGTATGTAGAGTCTCTACTTTAAAGAGTACCTCTCCTGCTGATGTTCAGGTGTACTATCAGTATGTAGGTCTCTACTTTAAAGGAGTCCTCTCCTGCTGATGTTCATGTGTATATCAGTATGTAGTGTCTCTACTTTAAAGAGTTCCTCTCTTGCTGATGTTCAGGTGTATATCAGTATGTAGTGTCTCTACTTTAAAGAGTCCTCTCCTGCTGATGTTCAGGTGTATATCAGTATGTAGTGTCTCTACTTTAAAGAGTCCTGCTGATGTTCAGGTGTATATCAGTATGTAGAGTCTCTACTTTAAAGAGTCCTCTCCTGCTGATGTTCAGGTGTATATCAGTATGTAGAGTCTCTACTTTAAAGAGTCCTCTCCTGCTGATGTTCAGGTGTATATCAGTATGTAGAGTCTCTACTTTAAAGAGTCCTCTCCTGCTGATGTTCAGGGTGTATATCAGTATGTAGTGTCTCTACTTTAAAGAGTCCTCTCCTGCTGATGTTCAGGTGTATATCAGTATGTAGTGTCTCTACTTTAAAGAGTCCTCTCCTGCTGATGTTCAGGTGTATATCAGTATGTAGAGTCTCTACTTTAAAGAGTCCTCTCCTGCTGATGTTCAGGTGTATATCAGCATGTAGTGTCTCTACTTTAAAGAGTCCTCTCCTGCTGATGTTCAGGTGTATATCAGTATGTAGTGTCTCTACTTTAAAGAGTCCTCTCTTGCTGATGTTCAGGTGTATATCAGTATGTAGTGTCTCTACTTTAAAGAGTCCTCTCCTGCTGATGTTCAGGTGTATATCAGTATGTAGTGTCTCTACTTTAAAGAGTCCTCTCCTGCTGATGTTCAGGTGTATATCAGTATGTAGTGTCTCTACTTTAAAGAGTCCTCACCTGCTGATGTTCAGGTGTATATCAGTATGTAGTGTCTCTACTTTAAAGAGTCCTCTCCTGCTGATGTTCAAGTGTATATCAGTATGTAGTGTCTCTACTTTAAAGAGTCCTCACCTGCTGATGTTCAGGTGTATATCAGTATGTAGTGTCTCTACTTTAAAGAGTCCTCACCTGCTGATGTTCAGGTGTATATCAGTATGTAGTGTCTCTACTTTAAAGAGTCCTCTCCTGTTGATGTTCAAGTGTATATCAGTATGTAGTGTCTCTACTTTAAAGAGTCCTCAACTGCTGATGTTCAGGTGTATATCAGTATGTAGTGTCTCTACTTTAAAGAGTCCTCTCCTGCTGATGTTCAGGTGTATATCAGTATGTAGAGTCTCTACTTTAAAGAGTACTCTCCTGCTGATGTTCAGGTGTATATCAGTATGTAGTGTCTCTACTTTAAAGAGTCCTCTCCTGCTGATGTTCAGGTGTATATCAGTATGTAGTGTCTCTACTTTAAAGAGTCCTCTCCTGCTGATGTTCAGGTGTATATCAGTATGTAGTGTCTCTACTTTAAAGAGTCCTCTCTTGCTGATGTTCAGGTATATATCAGTATGTAGTGTCTCTACTTTAAAGAGTCCTCTCTTACTGATGTTCAGGTGTATATCAGTATGTAGTGTCTCTACTTTAAAGAGTCCTCTCCTGCTGATGTTCAGGTGTATATCAGTATGTAGTGTCTCTACTTTAAAGAGTCCTCTCCTGCTGATGTTCAGGTGTATATCAGTATGTAGAGTCTCTACTTTAAAGAGTCCTCTCCTGCTGATGTTCAGGTGTATATCAGTATGTAGAGTCTCTACTTTAAAGAGTCCTCTCCTGCTGATGTTCAGGTGTATATCAGTATGTAGAGTCTCTACTTTAAAGAGTCCTCTCCTGCTGATGTTCAGGTGTATATCAGCATGTAGTGTCTCTACTTTAAAGAGTCCTCTCCTGCTGATGTTCAGGTGTATATCAGTATGTAGAGTCTCTACTTTAAAGAGTCCTCTCCTGCTGATGTTCAGGTGTATATCAGCATGTAGTGTCTCTACTTTAAAGAGTCCTCTCCTGCTGATGTTCAGGTGTATATCAGTATGTAGTGTCTCTACTTTAAAGAGTCCTCTCCTGCTGATGTTCAGGTGTATATCAGTATGTAGTGTCTCTACTTTAAAGAGTCCTCTCCTGCTGATGTTCAGGTGTATATCAGTATGTAGAGTCTCTACTTTAAAGAGTCCTCTCCTGCTGATGTTCAGGTGTATATCAGCATGTAGTGTCTCTACTTTAAAGAGTCCTCTCCTGCTGATGTTCAGGTGTATATCAGTATGTAGTGTCTCTACTTTAAAGAGTCCTCACCTGCTGATGTTCAGGTGTATATCAGTATGTAGTGTCTCTACTTTAAAGAGTCCTCTCCTGCTGATGTTCAGGTGTATATCAGTATGTAGTGTCTCTACTTTAAAGAGTCCTCTCCTGCTGATGTTCAGGTGTATATCAGTATGTAGTGTCTCTACTTTAAAGAGTCCTCTCCTGCTGATGTTCAGATGTATATCAGTATGTAGTGTCTCTACTTTAAAGAGTCCTCTCCTGCTGATGTTCAGGTGTATATCAGTATGTAGTGCTGCAGCACCTCTATCCCCCCTCTGTCTGAAACCAGAGCCCAGTCTGCTCTGATTGGTTAAGTGGCCGGCTCTGTTGTGATTGGTCAACAACTTAGAGATGTCCCGCCCCTTAGCCTATCACGTACAATGTGTTGGAGCGCTAGCCAATAGGAGCGTCAAATGATGTCACTATGTTCCGGAACTTTGGATTTTAGCCCTTTTTCAGACCATTGACCCATGCACACAAACCTATAGAACACACTACAGGAGAGAGAATAAGGCCTCTTTAAATGTACATTTTACTGCGTTTGTGAGATAATGTATAAAGTGTTTTTCTCACTGGGTAAAGTGACCACTGAGAATTCAGCAGCGTCCGAGTCGTCCTGTTCTTCTGAAGAGAGACACATCTTCTTCTGAAGGGGCTCCGAGTCCTCGTCTAAACACACACACACACACACACACACACACACACACACACACACACACACACACACACACACACACACACACACACACACACACACACACACACACACACACACTTATTCAATCTTCTGTACTATCAACAATTGTGAATTAAAACGTACAGTGTGTGTGTGTGCGTTAGTGTTCAGTTAGCAACAAATATTTCCTAGATTATTGAGTGCAATATAACATGTGTACGTGTCTGTGTGTGTGTGTGTGTGTGTGTGTGTGTGTGTGTGTGTCTGTGTGTGTGTGTGTGTGTGTGTGTGTGTGTGTGTGTGTGTGTGTGTGTGTGTGTGTGTGTGTGTGTGTGTGTGTGTGTTGTGTGTGTGTGTGTGTGTGTGTGTGTGTGTGTGTGTGTGTGTGTGCCCACCGTTGTGAGGACAGTGCAGGATGTCTCTGTCCTGGCTGAGTGCGACTGACTTGGCGGTTTCTATCGCTGCAGCTTCCTCCTCCTCTTCCTCGGCTGCTGAGCTCATCCTGCCTGAGGGGAAGGAACATCAAATATATGAAACACAGAGTCATGATAACAGGAAGGGAAGCTCGAGGCTACCGTAGTTCAGGTTTTTAATGTGACGTTAAAAAAAGCAGAAGTCGCAAAAGACAAATATTTTAAATACAGATACAGATTTTTTTCTATAAATAAATTATTTCCGGACATTTGACCGGCAAGAAAAATCTTGCCGGTCAAATGTCCGGAAATAATTTATTTTACTAATTTGAAACTTACCGGTCATGTTTCAATAATAATAATAATAATTGTGTAGCAGAGTTTCTCTCTTCTCTCTCTCTCTCTCTCTCTCTCTCTCTCTCTCTCTCTCTCTCTCTCTCTCTCTCTCTCTCTCTCTCTCTCTCTCTCTCTCGCTCTCTCTCTCTCTCTCTCTCTCTCTCTCTCTCTCTCTCTCTCTCTCTCTCTCTCTCTCTCAGTGGGCGGGGCTTCAGGTGATTATGGAGCAGCTGATCTGATCTCTCTCGCATCCGGTTACACTCGCGTTTATGTCCATATCGATCAGATCTATTAAGAGTGAATATCGGCCGGGTAATTACCGGCTAACGGAAACCCTGATATATATATTCTTTATATCATGGGATACAAAAGGGAGGCGTGTGGCGTAGTGGTCTAGTGCGTTGGTGTTTGAATCAGGGGGTCACAGGTTCAAACCCCACTGCAGTCAGCATGTCGTTGTGTCCCTGAGACACTACACTAGTTAAGCCTAGTAGAAGGTAATGGAAAACAGCTTTATACTGTATTATTATTATTTTGTTTTTTTTAAATCAATACTTAAAACTCACTTTTTCTCTCTGGCCTTTTAGGCTTCTCTTATCAAGAATAACTTTTACCCAAGACCTTTTCCCTCTCTAACCTATCGAGTTTTATTTGTTTTCAGAGTGGCTTAGACAGGCCGGGGAGTGTTACGATTCGTAGACACAGCGTCCCTCCCTATCTCTCATCAATTTCCAACTAAGGCTCCAGTGGGGACCTTGTTCCCTGAGTGTGCCTCACCACCTATTCTAAGGGAGTTCTTCCGTCTGTCTGTCTGTCTGTCTGTGTATTCTCTGGTTCCGATTAACCCAGCCACATTTGTTCTTGTTTTGTGTCTATATCTACGCCGGGATCCGGAGTCGAGGCTGATCCTCTTGCTGTAGTCCTGTGTCTTGGATCCTCTATCCTGAGTTCTGGATTAAGTCGTGGACTTCGGGTCGTGGCTGAACCTGTCTCTGCGGTCCTGCCTTGGGTCTCGTCATGCTGCTTCCCTGAAGGCTTCCACAGGATTGTAGCTGACATCCTCGTGGATTCATCTTTTTATTACAGACACATGCATTTCCTAACATTCGGTCTATATGCTGTAAAATGTATTATCTCTTCGATTTACACACGGCATCTATTGCACGTCTGTCCGTCCTGGGAGAGGGATCCCTCCTCTGTTGCTCTCCCTGAGGTTTCTCCCATGTTCCCCTTAAACTGTGGGGTTTCTCTGGAAGTTTTTCCTTGTACGTACGATGTGAGGGTCTAAGGACAGAGGGTCTAAGGATAGAGGGAGTCGTTTTTTCTCATACAGATATTCTGAACAATCTGTGCTGTTGTATTTGCTGTAAAGTGTCTCTACTGTAGGCTATTTTTATTATATGTACAGCACTTTGGCTCCACCAAAAATTGTTTATAAATGTGCTACATAAATAAAACTTGATTTGATTTGATTAAAAGTATTGCAATGTGAGTCCAAGGGGACAACGTACATATGGGACCCTTAAAAAGAATAGTAAAGGTCTTCAGGACAGAAAAACCAAAACAATATGAAGTTAATTTGTTCGTTTATCCTCTTGATTGAATTCATCCCAAACTCATATTTTAAGGCAGATTATACATCTGCTCAATAACTAAACTCCTGCACCAGTATTTGTGACATTTAACTTTTTATAAATTGGCATTTGTTTACTCGGGTGACAAATAAAGCATAAGTTATTTCAGTTAAACAATATATGTATAAATATGTAGGCTCACTATCGCCCTCCACTGTTTTCCAGCTGAATCTGACTGCAAACCAGCAGCATTAACAGGACCTTAGATTTCAGTCATTATTTAGCAAAAATGTGTCATATTTTTGGACAATATGTACGCCGAATTGTAGACTGGACTGTTTAAAAAAAGGCTGTATTTAGGGTTTAAGTAAATAATGTATGTGTTGTTAGGAAATCTGCAAAAATGATGTAGAATGTGTCACTTTTTAAAGGGAGTTCGGTGTAAGCTCCCATACATCTACGTTTCAACACACACACACACATACCATGTATACATCACTTCAGGGGACATTACATTGACTTACATGCTTTTCCTGGAGACTTATCCTAACCTTAACCATAACCAACACATGCCTAACCCTAACCCTAACCCTAACCAAGTCTTCACCCTGAAATTAATGATTCCCCTCATGGGGACCTCCAATTTGTCCCCATAAGGGAGGCGAGTCCCCACATGTGACTGTGTAAACAGATTTAGGTCCCCACAAGTATAGTAATGCTAGGCCACACACTAGGGCTGCTCGATTATGGCAAAAATCATAATCTCGATTATTTGGGTGAATAATTGATATCACGATTATCCATTTACTTTGAAAACATCCATTTATTGAAAGAAAAAATGTGAACAGTATGTTAACAGTTGATTACCTTGAACTTTCAGTATAATTCAACTGAAAAACCAATAAAGAATGTTTTCTTTAAATAATAAAAAAATAAAAATAATCGTTTTATTTCGATTATGTTGTTTTCATAATCGTTGCAAGCCAACATCGTAATTGCGATTAAAATACGATTAATTGAGCAGCCCACACACACACACACACACACACACACACACCACACACACACACACACACCCACACACACACACACACACACACACACACACACACACACACACACACACACACACACGGAGTATCTTGCTATCTGTGATGCTAACTTTTAGCAAAAATGTGTGATTTTTTTGGACAGTATGTTAGCCGAACTGTACGCTGCATGTATTTAAAATATAATACCTCATGTTTTAATAAATAACACGTGTTTTAAAGAAATCTGCAAAAATGATGTTAAATGTGTGACTTTTTTAATGGAGTCTGGTGTAGGCCTCAATGCATCCCTGTTTGAAACACAGGGGTTTAACGCAGTGATCAATGCACTTTGCGTGATTAAAAACATTGTTAATGCACACAATGACTCTAGATGTAATGCATTTATTCAGCTTTGGAGACAGACACAGTATCGTGCTATCTGTGATGCTAACTGTTAGCATCCATCCACCAAGCTTCTAATGAAAGGCTCTCCGGCGCCATGTTGCTGCACAATGTGAAGCAGTGGCGTGTTGTAGTTTTCTCGGTGTTTTGGGGGATTTATTCTGATTTTTCTGCAGCTTTATTCTCCCTCTGCGCTCCCACCGGCTCCCAGTACCAAACAGAAAGGGATTTTTTGCTTTTGATTCCTTACTTACTTCCTGTTTTTGGTCCGGGGACTCGCAGAGACCAGGATGAAGCGAAGTGCCAGGATGAAGACGGAGAGGAGCGGGTTGCCAGGTTTGGAGATTATCCGTAAAACTAAACTCTATAACTCTTCACCCTTCACTGAGAACTTCCACAGCAACACTATGAGCAATATATCATTACAAAACACTCGCTGCTATATAACATGTGCAATATTATTATTATCAGAGGTGGGAAGTATTGGAGTACAAATACTTCGTTACTGTTCTTAAGTACATGTTTCTGGTATCAGTACTTTACTCCACTACTTATTTTTCTGACGACTTTTTACTTTGACTTCTTACATTTTGAACACAAATACCTGTACTTTCTACTTCTCACATGTTGAACTCAAATACCTGTACTTTCTACTTCTTACATGTTGAACTCAAATACCTGTACTTTCTACTTCTCACATGTGAACTCAAATACCTGTACTTTCTACTTCTCACATGTTGAACTCAAATACCTGTACTTTCTACTTCTCACATTTTGAACTCAAATACCTGTACTTTCTACTTCTCACATGTTGAACACAAATACCTGTACTTTCTACTTCTCACATGTTGAACTCAAATACCTGTACTTTCTACTTCTCACATGTTGAACTCAAATACCTGTACTTTCTACTTCTTACATGTTGAACTCAAATACCTGTACTTTCTACTTCTCACATGTTGAACTCAAATACCTGTACTTTCTACTTCTCACATGTTGAACTCAAATACCTGTACTTTCTACTTCTCACATTTTGAACTCAAATACCTGTACTTTCTACTTCTCACATGTTGAACTCAAATACCTGTACTTTCTACTTCTTACATGTTGAACACAAATACCTGTACTTTCTACTTCTTACATTTTGAACACAAATACCTGTACTTTCTACTTCTTACATGTTGAACACAAATACCTGTACTTTCTACTTCTTACATGTTGAACACAAATACCTGTACTTTCTACTTCTTACATTTTGAACTCAAATACCTGTACTTTCTACTTCTTACATGTTGAACTCAAATACCTGTACTTTCTACTTCTCACATGTTGAACACAAATACCTGTACTTTCTACTTCTCTCATGTTGAACACAAATACCTGTACTTTCTACTTCTCACATGTTGAACTCAAATACCTGTACTTTCTACTTCTCACATGTTGAACACAAATACCTTTACTTTCTACTTCTCACATGTTGAACTCAAATACCTGTACTTTCTACTTCTCACATGTTGAACACAAATACCTTTACTTTCTACTTCTCACATGTTGAACCCAAATACCTGTACTTTCTACTTCTTACATGTTGAACTCAAATACCTGTACTTTCTACTTCTTACATGTTGAACACAAATACCTGTACTTTCTACTTCTTACATGTTGAACTCAAATACCTGTACTTTCTACTTCTTACATGTTGAACTCAAATACCTGTACTTTCTACTTCTCACATGTTGAACTCAAATACCTGTACTTTCTACTTCTTACATGTTGAACTCAAATACCTGTACTTTCTACTTCTTACATGTTGAACACAAATACCTGTACTTTCTACTTCTTACATGTTGAACTCAAATACTTGTACTTTCTACTTCTCACATGTTGAACTCAAATACTTGTACTTTCTACTTCTTACATGTTGAACTCAAATACCTGTACTTTCTACTTCTCACATGTTGAACTCCAATACCTGTACTTTCTACTTCTCACATTTTGAACTCAAATACCTGTACTTTCTACTTCTCACATGTTGAACACAAATACCTGTACTTTCTACTTCTTACATGTTGAACACAAATACCTGTACTTTCTACTTCTTACATGTTGAACACAAATACCTGTACTTTCTACTTCTTACATGTTGAACTCAAATACCTGTACTTTCTACTTCTCTCATGTTGAACACAAATACCTGTACTTTCTACTTCTTACATGTTGAACACAAATACCTGTACTTTCTACTTCTTACATTTTGAACTCAAATACCTGTACTTTCTACTTCTTACATGTTGAACTCAAATACCTGTACTTTCTACTTCTTACATGTTGAACTCAAATACCTGTACTTTCTACTTCTCACATGTTGAACACAAATACCTGTACTTTCTACTTCTCTCATGTTGAACACAAATACCTGTACTTTCTACTTCTCACATGTTGAACTCAAATACCTGTACTTTCTACTTCTCACATGTTGAACACAAATACCTTTACTTTCTACTTCTCACATGTTGAACTCAAATACCTGTACTTTCTACTTCTCACATGTTGAACACAAATACCTTTACTTTCTACTTCTCACATGTTGAACCCAAATACCTGTACTTTCTACTTCTTACATGTTGAACTCAAATACCTGTACTTTCTACTTCTTACATGTTGAACACAAATACCTGTACTTTCTACTTCTTACATGTTGAACTCAAATACCTGTACTTTCTACTTCTTACATGTTGAACTCAAATACCTGTACTTTCTACTTCTCACATGTTGAACTCAAATACCTGTACTTTCTACTTCTTACATGTTGAACTCAAATACCTGTACTTTCTACTTCTTACATGTTGAACACAAATACCTGTACTTTCTACTTCTTACATGTTGAACTCAAATACTTGTACTTTCTACTTCTCACATGTTGAACTCAAATACTTGTACTTTCTACTTCTCTCATTTTCCAAACAGCTGGTTCCTTTAGTCTGAATGTGTGTTTGATGCGTGATCATTATTCTTTAGAGTCATTGCGTGCCTATTGATTTGAACACGATCCGTGTATCCATCATGTCCTGGTCTTCTCTAAAGAAGAGGGACCAATGGAAACGTTGTCATGTTGCCGTTGTTCAGCATGGAAACATTCATTAGCTAACAATGACATTATTGTTCTATTAATATAAAGGGAGCTCAGGTACTCTTTAAAACAGCTGCTAGTTATGGGTACTTTTTACTGAAGTACATTTCAAAGCCTCTTTACTTTGACTTGAGTAAAGAAGTTTAGTCAGTACTTCTACTTTCACCAGAGTATTTTTAAACACCAAGTATCTGTACTTCTACTTGAGTACAGGATGTGTGTACTTTTGCCCTCTCTGATTATTATTATTAACAATGTACTATGATAACGTATCTGCCGCTACATTTTTTTGCAATACTGATAATATGTACATTAATGATGTGACCGTCTGTTGCCTGTAGATATTTAACTGCTCTTTTTACTGCACTGTTAGTGTACAGTTTTACTATTACACTGCTGTGTTTATTGTATTTGTGTAACTCTGGCACAACAGTCTTAGTTCAACAAAACAATTCAGTTTAATATTTAATATTCCATCTGTCACATTGAAGAAGAAGAAGATTCAACTTATTGTCATTACGTAGTACAGGTACTATGTAACGAAACGGTTTCTCTGCATTTGACCCATCCTAGTGGTAGGAGCAGTGGGCTGCCATTATGTACGGCACCCGGGGAGCAGTGTAGGGAACGGTGCCTTGCTCAGGGACACCTCGGTAGCACTTGGTCTTTCCGGGACTTGAACTGGTGACCTTCCAGTTGACAAACCAAGTCCCTATGGACTTCGCCACCACCGCCCCATACTTATGTAATACCTTGCTTTATATTTTGTTATTGTTCATTTGAAAAGTCAACATGTATTTTTCTCCTTTCTTGTTTATTTATTGTCTTTTATTATTTATTGTACAATGCCATGTCTTTTTATGATGCTGCAACACAAACATTTCCCAAATTGGGATCAATAAAGTAGGGGGACCAGGGACAGTTGTAACACCTTCAATATCTCCAATCACAAACAAGCTCGAGTGATGAAACTCACTCTGCACATGCGCAGTTAGATGGAAAGATTGCTGTGAGAAAAAGGAGCCACGTTTAAATCTGTCACGAAAGATATCAGCAAAAGTGTGTTTCTGAGGTAAAACATTAACAACAATGATATGATGAATTTTTGGATACTGTCTTGAGGTCAAATGTCTAGGAATCCAAACTAGTATTATTAGAATCACTGTTTTGTAAGCTAAACATATAACTAACTAAATATGGGTCAAGCTAGCAATCAGGCAGGTTCACAGCAGGGGGTGAAAACATGACTGGTGGTCCTGGGACGGTTGGGACGGTTGTAACACGGACCACCTGGGACGGTTGGGACGGTTGTAACATGGACCACCTGGGACGGTTGTAACACGGACCACCTGGGACGGTTGCAACACGGACCACCTGGGACGGTTGGGACGGTTGTAACACGGACCACCTGGGACGGTTGTAACACGGACCACCTGGGACGGTTGTAACACGGACCACCTGGGACGGTTGGGACGGTTGTAACACGGACCACCTGGGACGGTTGTAACACGGACCACCTGGGACGGTTGCAACACGGACCACCTGGGACGGTTGGGACGGTTGTAACACGGACCACCTGGGACGGTTGTAACACGGACCACCTGGGACGGTTGTAACACAGACCACTTGGGACGGTTGGGACGGTTGTAACACGGACCACCTGGGACGGTTGTAACACGGACCACCTGGGACGGTTGTAACACAGACCACTTGGGACGGTTGTAACACAGACCACTTGGGACGGTTGGGACGGTTGTAACACGGACCACCTGGGACGGTTGTAACACGGACCACCTGGGACGGTTGTAACACAGACCACTTGGGACGGTTGGGACGGTTGTAACACGGACCACCTGGGACGGTTGTAACACGGACCACCTGGGACGGTTGTAACACGGACCACCTGGGACGGTTGTAACACGGACCACCTGGGACGGTTGTAACACGGACCACCTGGGACGGTTGTAACACACAGACCACTTGGGACGGTTGGGACGGTTGTAACACGGACCACCTGGGACGGTTGTAACACAGACCACTTGGGACGGTTGGGACGGTTGTAACACGGACTACCTGGGACGGTTGTAACACGGACCACCTGGGACGGTTGTAACACAGACCACTTGGGACGGTTGGGACGGTTGTAACACGGACCACCTGGGACGGTTGTAACACGGACCACCTGGGACGGTTGTAACACAGACCACTTGGGACGGTTGTAACACGGACCACCTGGGACGGTTGTAACACAGACCACTTGGGACGGTTGGGACGGTTGTAACACGGACCACCTGGGACGGTTGTAACACGGACCACCTGGGACGGTTGTAACACAGACCACTTGGGACGGTTGGGACGGTTGTAACACGGACCACCTGGGACGGTTGTAACACGGACCACCTGGGACGGTTGTAACACAGACCACTTGGGACGGTTGGGACGGTTGTAACACGGACCACCTGGGACGGTTGTAACACGGACCACCTGGGACGGTTGTAACACGGACCACCTGGGATGGTTGTAACACGGACCACCTGGGATGGTTGTAACACATCCCACCTGGGACGGTTGGGACGGTTGTAACACGGACCACCTGGGACGGTTGTTGCCTTAGAATTTGACAGCTTTCCCTCTTTTTTGTCATGTAGTGTGAAAAAAGGCAACCGTTATTACCATGTTACAACCGTCCCTGTACGAGTTGTTTTTTTAAAATACATTTTCCAACCTGTACTTATTTCATAGAAGCATCTTAAATACATTGTTTCAGTAGTTGACACATTGAGAATGTATAATATAGCAAAATGGCTATCCTAGTGTAAATGGTTTTTTACTTATTGGGGAAAACCCAAAAAGTGTTACAACTGTCCCTGGTCTATCTTATCTCTTATCTTATCCAAGTGTCTGTAAAATATTATATATATATTTAAAACATAATAACTTACTTGTAAATTCGATTAAAAAAAAGTGTGTTCCAGTTCTTGAGTTTGGGATATATCTTTCATTAGGGACTAACAAGTTCTAAAAAAACATTAATTAATATTAGTAAGATAAAATCAGAATCAGACTTGCTTTATTTTTCCTGTAAATGGGAAATCAACATTTTTACAACACAGCATACAGTGGAGGTAAAGTGAGGCGAATAGTCTTACATATTACACACATAAAACTAAGTATGCGCAACATGGAAAAGAACAAACCTGGCAACCACTCCGATCGCTCTTATCACTTGTCCGGGTGACAATCCCACTTATAATTGTTCTATTATCCTAAATACTGTTAATAATGCATCAAAATAACACTTAATAAATGTCTATATTTTTATTTGTTACCTGAAATTACTTTTTGTGGTAAAAAAAATCCTGTTATCTTAGTAATGAATGGTTCCGCTCTTCTTCTCATCGGACCCTTTTAGCGACGGACCAAACGTTGGAGCTGCAGAAATCCAAATCACACATTTTGACATTTTTAGCTCCTTTTTATTGATTATTTAGCGAAATCATGGCTGAAAAACCAGTGAAAGTGTGAGTTTACTCTTTAACTACTTATCGATTACTTTAATGACGTCACTTATCTTCAAATATTGAGTATTTATGTGTTTTTTCAAATGTCATTTTAACCATGATGTGACAGAGGGTCTGTTTACGTCGATTTTTTGGTATTATACATTTTTCATGCATAAATACGCTTCATTATTGTATTTCTAAATTGTGTTGCATCAAATTGTTCTATTTTCTACTAAGTGCGTTTCAATTCGTCGCGATATGCGAGGAATCTCATGCAACATGTGTTTAATTTAAGCGTGTTTACTCATTGGCAGCTGTTTAAACATCACAAAACTTGACGTTAATGCATTAAACAACATCCTTAATGTGTACTTTAAAAATCGGCATACAAAAAATACCTGAATTATTAGATTATAAGGGATTTTTTATCTGACATAAGCACCATTTTGAGTTTCAACCGGTTCCGTTTCGCTTGTTTTCAAATGTTATTGAAGAAAGCGGGTGTTGGTCATGTAATGTCAGCCGAATCAAAAAGTTGTGTTTCATATCTTCCTGTACTTGTTTACCAACTATTCAGACACCATTAAGACTATAAAAATACTCAAAATACTTTACGTTTTGGTTGGATTTTGAGTTTTTTGGGGTCCTAAATCCTTTTAATAATAATAATAATAATAATAATAATAATAATAAATTATATTTCTATAGCGCTTTTCTTGAACCCAAATATGCTTTGCATTATGAGGGAGGGTAGACTAACAAGGACAGGCAAAAAAACAAAACAGTCAGGTACTTTAAATGCTGTTTCGGTTCAAATTCTTGCTCAGACTGTGCTTTAGAGCATGGAGTCTGGGAGAGCGTATTCAAATGAGGTAGAGGTGTGTAGCTTTTGGGTGTTATGGTTTCATTACAGAACTCCAAATGACCCCCAAAAAGACACATTATTCAACTACGAAAAGTAATTGTGAAGTAGAATTTGTCAAAAGAGAGAGCAAACCTCCACCAAGTCTGATGCATTCAGTGTTCTGATGTTACTGAGCCTGAGAATTTTCCCAGTTTTGAACCAATTTTTATTATTCCAACATCATTGGTTGAGAGGTGGGGGGGAGCTTATGGATACAGAGTTGAAGAGGTGGGTTTTGAGGCGGGACTGGAACAGGGTGAGGGACTCAGACTCACGGAGGTCTTGGGGGAGGGAGTTCCAGAGCTTCGGGGCTGCCACAGAGAAGGCTCTGTCCCTGAAGCTCCGGAGTTTGGCCTTGGAGATGGAAAGCAAACCGGCTGAGGTGGATCTGAGGGACCGGGGTGGTTGGTAGAGGATGAGGAGGTCAGTGAGTGAGGAGGGAGGGTGGGGGGGACAGATGGTGGAGGGCTTTGAAAGTGAGGACCAGGAGTTTGTAGTGGATGCGGTGTGAAACGGGGAGCCAGTGGAGTTCTTTGAGGACCGGGGTGATGCGATGCCATGATTTGGTGTGGGGGAGGGATCTGGCGGCTGCGTTCTGGACACACTGGAGTCTACTGAGGGATGTAGTGCTGATGCCGTAGAGGAGTGAGTTGCAGTAGTCGAGGCGGGAGGAGATGAAGGCGTGAATGAGTCGCTCAGCTGCGGGGCGGGTGAGAGAGGGACGGAGTTTGGCAACATTGAGGAGGTGGAAAAATGAGGTTTTGACAACTTGGCGGATGTGGGGCTCGAGGGAGAGGGTGGGGTCAAATAAAGCCACGGTTGCGTGCCTGGGTGGAGGGGGAAACAGGGGTGCCATCAATGGTTGCTTTTGACGAGCAAAGTGACTATATATGGAATGAATGTTCTTACTGTGTTTTTCTCATGTTGTGTATTTGCTGCATATATTAAAGTATAAACGTGTGTGTGCAGCTTGGCGTGTGGAGACGTTGAAGGCCGGCTGAACGCTCTGTTTAATCGGGTCCAGGCCATCCAGAAGAAAGCCGGACAGTTTGATGTGAGTCAGAGACAGATTTCACATTTAAATGTACAGAAACTTTGGCCGTTTCTCAATGTCGAGTATTCAGCTGCAGAGCCACTATTTCAAGTATACTGCGTCATCGAGTGGCGCCGAATGCTGGGCATTAAACAGTCCTTCGGCGCCACTCGATGACGATACTTGAAATAGTGGCTCTGCAGCAGGTCTACTCGACATTGAGAAACGGCCTTTGTGTTTTTTATGCTCATCTGTGCCCCTTTTCCCCTCAGCTGCTGCTCTGCGTCGGAGAGTTCTTTGGGACGACACCTGAGGCCGAGGCAGAGTGGCAGCAGTACAAAACTGGGGCTAAAAAAGGTCTTTATGTTACTTTACTTCTACATCTCGGAGGGAAACAGTGTACTTTTAACTCCACTACTTATATTTAAAAACCTAAGAGACATTACCAATACAAACTCAATGTGGTGTTACAAAGTGAAAGGTCTGACAAACGACCTTTTTGGGAACTTTTTCAGAATTTTTACTCATTTTAATCAACCCTTAAATCAGTGCTGTCTGCGATAACCAGTCGCTGCATGTCGTGCCCCGTATCTTACATGAAATAAATACAATTTATTTTTAAACGTTAGTGCATCTGTGCTTCATCAGCCTCTCATCACCCGGCAGATATTTGATAACGTTTAGCAAAACCACGAAGACTGATATCTGTATTTAAGAAATACATATATTGGTTTAACTGGAAAAACAGGTGGAGACATTTTGAACTTTACACTTTGATCGGCTGATAAAGAAACCAGTTCCTTTCAATCATAAGACTTTACTTGTGTACCATTACTAGACATATAAGGCTCACAGAAGATTTTACAATCGGGGAAAACAAACGTTATAATGTCTTGTCTTTGGAAGTTAAGTCTCCTCTCCTTTCCCCTCAGCTCCGATCCACACCTACATCCTGGGGGCAGCGAGTCAGGAGACGGTGAAAAGTTTCTCGAGCGCCGACGGCTGCGAGCTCGCCGACAACATCACGTACCTGGGTGAGAGTTAAACAACCACCAGAGGGAGAGCCTGAGAAGCTCTGAGAGACACTTTCCATATTTTTATTCAGCCTTTTCAAGTATCAAGCATAACGGACCTCCATGTGATTGATTTGATGTTTGAACGAGGCGATATAGAGAACGTTAGGCTGTTAAATACTGTTGTAAGCAGGCCTTTTGTTTTTGAATATTTGGGGAGTTAGGTGGTCCGTGTGTGTTTTGTATTGGTTAAGTGGTTCCGGTATGAAAAAGCTTGAGGAACACTGGTGCTCAATGCTGCTGGTGATGTGTTGTGATTTTAAAAAGGTGTCTATTATCATCTGGCCGGGGACAACAGCTGGAAACGAGCAATGTTGGCTGAAGCTAACGCCGCATTTACTGTTTTTTGTGACAGTTGATCAATGGGGACTGTCCACGACACTATACACAAATAAACCAAACTAGTGACCTGTTGTTCTGAATCTGTGTGTTTCAGGTTGTCGTGGTGGTTATTCAAGTGATGTAGTTAAACCTGTGTGTGTGTGTGTGTGTGTGTGTTTCAGGTCGTCGTGGTGTGTTCACGGGCGTCTCAGGACTCCAGATAGCGTACGTCAGTGGGAGGGAGGCTCTTCAGGACCCCCCGCCCGCTCACTGCTTCACCTCCAAACACCTCTCAGCCCTCGTGGCCCCGCTGACAGGAAACTCCAAGTTCAGAGGGGTCGACATCCTGCTGACCTCCCAGTGGCCCCGGGGGGTCTGGCACTACGGAAACACCCCGGTAACACGCTCATAGTGAAAGTCCAATATCAGAGTACACATGATAACAAAGGCATCCCAACTGTAGCTGTGAACATGACAGGATGTGTGATTACCTAGAAGAGCATCAGGACTGTTTGAGGCAGATGATAGCTATGTGATTAACATGAGGATTCAGCCTCTATGGAGAGAGACATCAAGCATGCTCATTTCTGACGTGGAGCTAATCTGAAGTAAACATTGAATACTGCTTTCTATTCCTCCATCTTGTGACTGTGTAACTCCCTCTCTTGGATATCAGCATGTGAAGGACACTGCTCAGAATTTTGAGATTTCGAGAAAAAGTCAGAATTTTGAGGGAAATTGAGGAAAAAGTCCGAATATTGAGATTTTGAGAAAAAGTCAGAATTTTGTGAAAAACCTCAGTATTTTGTACATGACAGGATGCTTGATACAAGACCCGGTTTCCTCCATATTGTGACTCTATAACTCCCTCTCTTGGATATCAGCATGTGAAGGACACTGCTCAGGAACTAGTTGATGCTCTGGCGAATCATCTCAAATGTAACCAAAATGTAAACATGTAAAACATGACCCCTAACCCCCTGCTGTTGTTCTCCTCCTGTGTGTTTCAGGAAGTGAACACCAAGTTCTGTGGCAGCGGTTCTGTTGCTAACCTGGCGGATCACCTGAAGCCCAGATACCACTTTGCTGCTCTGGAGGGGGCTCACTACGAGAGGCTGCCCTACAGGTAACTGCTCACCTGGGGGGAACACCTGTCACCATGCCACAATACGGATCTGATGAATCCTTACTTCATAGTTTCTCTGGTAACTGACTCTTGAGTTCCGTGTGTGTGTGTGTGTGTGTGTGTGTGTGTGTGTGTGTTTCAGGAATCACGTTGTTCTGCAGGAGAACGCTCAGCACGTCAGCCGCTTCATCGCCCTGGCCAGCGTCAACAACCCCGCCAAGAAGAAGGTGATAATAATAACAACAACAACAACAACAGTACTTTCTATTTTGGAGGCGTCTTTCATTACACTCAGGTCACCTTACAATTCAATCAGGTTAAAAACAGTAAGGTGTGTGTGTACGTTTGTCTTTCTTCAGTATCAAATGTATCCAGTGATGATTGTCTTTATATCAACGTGTACTCTGCAAACAGGAACTGCTAAATGCTATTTCGGCTAACTTTAAATGCAGCTAAATTGTCCAAATGTTAACAAAAACATGATCAAAGTAGTGTGTGTGTGTGTGTGTGTGTGTGTGTGTGTGTGTGTGTGTGTGTGTGTGTGTGTGTGGGTGTGTGTGTGTGTGTGTGTGTGTGTGTGTGTGTGTGTGTGTGTGTGTGTGTGTGTGTGTGTGTGTGTGTGTGGTGTGTGTGTGTGTGTGTGTGTGTGTGTGTGTGTGTGTGTGTGTGTGTGTGTGTGTGTGTGTGTGTGTGTGTGTGTGTGTGTGTGTGTGTGTGTGTGTGTGTGTGTGTGTGTGTGTGTGTGTGTGTGTGTGTGTGTGTGTGTGTGTGTGTGTGTGTGTGTGTGTGTGTGTGTGTGTGTGTGTGTGTGTGTGTGCAGTATCTGTACGCCTTCAACATCGTCCCCATGAAGGCTCTGGAGGCCTCTGAGCTGGTGAAGCAGCCTCAGGACGTGACGGAGAACCCGTACAGGTTCTGCAGTAAAGACAAGACGGGCAAACAGAGGCCGAGCTTCAACACCACAGAAGAAGAGGTACACATGCTAACACGCTAACATGCTAACAGGAGCTATGGATCAGCACGTGTTCGTTAGTTTAGATAGAGAGCTCTAACTTCAGGTCTGAAAGGTGCTTTTCGTGTCGATATGATGCATTTTTGAATGACTCAAATGCCCTCTGTCCTCCCCGTGGTGCGTTCAGGAGCCGGCTGGACAGTTTTTCTTCGACCTGAGTAAGAAGCAGGGCGGGGGCTTCAGGGGCCGCGGGAGGAAGAGAGAGGGAGACGGACGAGGAGACTTCCAGAGAGACGAGAACAAACAGCCGCGAAGACACCGTGAGTTCAGAGGGAACACACCTGGGTTATTCATATCTGACATGTAGCATTTTATTTGTATTGTTTCTGTTCGGATTTTATGTAAAGAGTCTTTGAGCATTAGGAAAAGCCCTACACAAATCCAATGTATTATTATTATTATTATTCAGAATCAGAAACAGGTTTATCACCACGTTGTCACCACGTTGTCACCACGTTGACACGTACGAGAATTTGACTTGGTGTCGTGGTGCGTACATAAAAGTAAAACAAGAATTTAAAACACAGGTAGAAAACTATTTTAAGAAAACTATAATAATAGCAATAGCATTTGTGGAAAACCAAACTAAAACAGAAATGAGTTTGAACACATGAAGGATTCCTGATGCTAATCCTGAATTCAAACTCAGATAATAACAGAGTAGCATCTTTAAGAATACATGTATGTTGATTTCCTGCGTGCTAACAGCAACTACTGTATTGTAAAGAATATCAATAAGTAGAAACGGCTTTATATTACGTTTTAAAGAGCATTTGTTGGTAAAAGGTACCAGTAAGGTATCAGTAAGTACCAGTAAAGTATCAGTAAGTATCAGTAAAGTACCAGTATCAGTAAGTATCAGTAAAGTACCAGTAAAGTATCAGTAAGTACCAGTAAAGTACCAGTAAAGTATCAGTAAAGTACCAGTATCAGTAAGTACCAGTAAGGTATCAGTAAGTACCAGTAAAGTATCAGTAAGTATCAGTAAAGTACCAGTATCAGTAAGTACCAGTAAAGTATCAGTAAAGTATCAGTAAGTACCAGTAAAGTACCAGTAAAGTATCAGTAAAGTATCAGTAAAGTACCAGTAAAGTATCAGTAAGGTATCAGTAAGTACCAGTAAAGTATCAGTAAAGTATCAGTAAGTACCAGTAAAGTATCAGTAAAGTATCAGTAAAGTACCAGTAAAGTACCAGTAAAGTATCAGTAAAGTACCAGTAAAGTATCAGTAAAGTATCAGTAAAGTACCAGTAAAGTACCAGTAAAGTATCAGTAAAGTATCAGTAAAGTATCAGTAAAGTACCAGTAAGTACCAGTAAAGTACCAGTAAAGTATCAGTAAAGTACCAGTAAAGTACCAGTAAAGTATCAGTAAGTACCAGTAAAGTACCAGTAAAGTATCAGTAAGTACCAGTAAAGTATCAGTAAAGTATCAGTAAGTATCAGTAAAGTACCAGTAAAGTATCAGTAAGTACCAGTAAAGTATCAGTAAAGTATCAGTAAGTACCAGTAAAGTATCAGTAAAGTATCAGTAAGTACCAGTAAAGTATCAGTAAAGTATCAGTAAGTACCAGTAAGTACCAGTAAAGTATCAGTAAGTACCAGTAAAGTACCAGTAAAGTATCAGTAAAGTACCAGTAAAGTATCAGTAAGTACCAGTAAAGTATCAGTAAGTACCAGTAAAGTATCAGTAAAGTATCAGTAAGTACCCAGTAAGTACCAGTAAAGTATCAGTAAAGTACCAGTAAAGTACCAGTAAAGTAATCAGTAAGTTACCAGTAAAGTACCAGTACGATACCAGTAAAGTATCAGTAAAGTACCAGTAAGTACCAGTAAAGTACCAGTAAGTATCAGTAAAGTATCAGTAATACCCAGTAAAGTAAGGTACCAGTAAAGTATCAGAAAGTAGCAGTAAGTACCAGTAAAGTACCAGTAAAGTATCAGTAAGTACCAGTAAAGTATCAGTAAGTACCAGTAAAGTAACAGTAAAGTATCAGTAAAGTACCAGTAAAGTATCAGTAAGTACCAGTAAAGTATCAGTAAGTACCAGTAAAGTATCAGTAAGTACCAGTAAAGTACCAGTAAAGTATCAGTAAGTACCAGTAAAGTATCAGTAAGTACCAGTAAAGTAACAGTAAAGTATCAGTAAAGTACCAGTAAAGTATCAGTAAGTATCAGTAAAGTACCAGTAAAGTATCAGTAAGTACCAGTAAAGTATCAGTAAAGTATCAGTAAGTACCAGTAAGTACCAGTAAAGTATCAGTAAAGTACCAGTAAAGTACCAGTAAAGTATCAGTAAGTACCAGTAAGTACCAGTAAAGTACCAGTAAAGTATCAGTAAAGTACCAGTAAAGTACCAGTAAAGTATCAGTAAAGTATCAGTAAAGTACCAGTAAAGTATCAGTAAAGTATCAGTAAGTACCAGTAAAGTATCAGTAAAGTATCAGTAAGTACCAGTAAGTACCAGTAAAGTATCAGTAAGTACCAGTAAAGTACCAGTAAAGTATCAGTAAGTACCAGTAAAGTATCATAGCAGTAAGTATCAGTAAAGTACCAGTAAAGTATCAGTAAGTACCAGTAAAGTACCAGTAAAGTATCAGTAAGTACCAGTAAAGTATCAGTAAAGTATCAGTAAGTACCAGTAAGTACCAGTAAAGTATCAGTAAAGTACCAGTAAAGTACCAGTAAAGTATCAGTAAGTACCAGTAAGTACCAGTAAAGTACCAGTAAAGTATCAGTAAAGTACCAGTAAAGTACCAGTAAAGTACCAGTAAAGTATCAGTAAAGTATCAGTAAGTACCAGTAAAGTACCAGTAAAGTATCAGTAAAGTACCAGTAAAGTATCAGTAAGTACCAGTAAAGTATCAGTAAAGTACCAGTAAAGTATCAGTAAGTACCAGTAAAGTATCAGTAAAGTATCAGTAAGTACCAGTAAGTATCAGTAAAGTACCAGTAAAGTATCAGTAAGTACCAGTAAAGTATCAGTAAAGTATCAGTAAAGTACCAGTAAAGTACCAGTAAAGTATCAGTAAAGTATCAGTAAGTACCAGTAAGTACCAGTAAAGTATCAGTAAAGTACCAGTAAAGTATCAGTAAGTACCAGTAAAGTACCAGTAAAGTATCAGTAAAGTACCAGTAAAGTACCAGTAAAGTATCAGTAAAGTACCAGTAAAGTATCAGTAAAGTATCAGTAAGTACCAGTAAAGTACCAGTAAAGTATCAGTAAGTACCAGTAAAGTATCAGTAAAGTATCAGTAAGTACCAGTAAAGTACCAGTAAAGTACCAGTAAAGTACCAGTAAAGTATCAGTAAGTACCAGTAAAGTATCAGTAAAGTACCAGTAAAGTACCAGTAAAGTATCAGTAAAGTACCAGTAAAGTACCAGTAAAGTATCAGTAAGTACCAGTAAAGTATCAGTAAGTACCAGTAAAGTACCAGTAAAGTATCAGTAAGTACCAGTAAAGTACCAGTAAAGTATCAGTAAAGTACCAGTAAAGTATCAGTAAGTACCAGTAAAGTATCAGTAAGTACCAGTAAAGTATCAGTAAAGTACCAGTAAAGTATCAGTAAAGTATCAGTAAAGTACCAGTAAAGTATCAGTAAAGTATCAGTAAAGTACCAGTAAAGTACCAGTAAAGTATCAGTAAAGTACCAGTAAAGTATCAGTAAAGTACCAGTAAAGTATCAGTAAAGTACCAGTAAAGTATCAGTAAAGTATCAGTAAGTACCAGTAAAGTATCAGTAAAGTATCAGTAAGTACCAGTAAGTATCAGTAAAGTATCAGTAAAGTACCAGTAAAGTATCAGTAAGTATCAGTAAAGTACCAGTAAAGTATCCAGTAAAGTACCAGTAAAGTATCAGTAAAGTATCAGTAAAGTACCAGTAAAGTATCAGTAAGTACCAGTAAAGTACCAGTAAAGTATCAGTAAGTACCAGTAAAGTACCAGTAAAGTATCAGTAAGTACCAGTAAAGTACCAGTAAAGTATCAGTAAGTATCAGTAAAGTACCAGTAAAGTACCAGTAAAGTATCAGTAAGTACCAGTAAAGTATCAGTAAGTACCAGTAAAGTATCAGTAAAGTATCAGTAAGTACCAGTAAGTACCAGTAAAGTATCAGTAAAGTACCAGTAAAGTACCAGTAAAGTATCAGTAAGTACCAGTAAAGTACCAGTAAAGTATCAGTAAAGTACCAGTAAAGTACCAGTAAAGTACCAGTAAAGTATCAGTAAAGTACCAGTAAAGTACCAGTAAAGTACCAGTAAAGTATCAGTAAGTACCAGTAAAGTATCAGTAAGTATCAGTAAAGTACCAGTAAAGTATCAGTAAAGTACCAGTAAAGTATCAGTAAGTACCAGTAAAGTACCAGTAAAGTACCAGTAAAGTACCAGTAAAGTACCAGTAAGTATCAGTAAAGTACCAGTAAAGTACCAGTAAAGTATCAGTAAAGTACCAGTAAAGTACCAGTAAAGTACCAGTAAAGTATCAGTAAAGTACCAGTAAAATATCAGTAAGTACCAGTAAGTACCAGTAAAGTACCAGTAAAGTATCAGTAAGTACCAGTAAAGTATCAGTAAAGTATCAGTAAAGTATCAGTAAGTACCAGTAAAGTATCAGTAAAGTACCAGTAAAGTATCAGTAAAGTATCAGTAAGTACCAGTAAAGTACCAGTAAAGTACCAGTAAAGTACCAGTAAAGTATCAGTAAGTACCAGTAAAGTATCAGTAAAGTACCAGTAAAGTACCAGTAAAGTATCAGTAAAGTACCAGTAAAGTACCAGTAAAGTATCAGTAAGTACCAGTAAGTATCAGTAAGTACCAGTAAAGTATCAGTAAAGTACCAGTAAAGTACCAGTAAAGTATCAGTAAGTACCAGTAAGTACCAGTAAAGTATCAGTAAGTACCAGTAAAGTATCAGTAAGTACCAGTAAAGTATCAGTAAGTACCAGTAAAGTATCAGTAAAGTACCAGTAAAGTACCAGTAAAGTATCAGTAAAGTACCAGTAAAGTATCAGTAAGTATCAGTAAAGTACCAGTAAAGTACCAGTAAAGTACCAGTAAAGTACCAGTAAAGTATCAGTAAAGTACCAGTAAAGTATCAGTAAAGTACCAGTAAAGTATCAGTAAAGTACCAGTAAAGTATCAGTAAAGTACCAGTAAAGTATCAGTAAAGTACCAGTAAAGTATCAGTAAAGTACCAGTAAAGTACCAGTAAAGTATCAGTAAAGTATCAGTAAAGTACCAGTAAAGTACCAGTAAAGTATCAGTAAGTACCAGTAAAGTATCAGTAAAGTATCAGTAAGTACTGGTAAAGTATCGGTAAAGTACCGGTGAAGTATCGGTAAAGTACCGGTAAAGTATCGGTAAAGTACCGGTAAAGTATCGGTAAAGTATCAGTAAAGTACCAGTAAAGTATCAGTAAAGTATCAGTAAAGACCAGTAAAGTACCAGTAAAGTACCAGTAAAGTATCAGTAAAGTACCAGTAAAGTACCAGTAAAGTATCAGTAAAGTATCAGTAAGTACCAGTAAAGTACCGGTAAAGTACCGGTAAAGTACCGGTAAAGTACCAGTAAAGTACCAGTAAAGTATCAGTAAGTACCAGTAAAGTATCAGTAAAGTACCAGTATCAGTAAGTACCAGTAAAGTACTAGTAAAGTACCAGTAAAGTACCAGTACACTAACAGCATGTATCTTTAATATGTCTCTCTTCCTGTGGCTGTGCAGCTCAACCCACCGGGCCCTGCTGGTTCTGTCTGGCCAGCCCTCAGGTGGAGAAACACCTGGTGATCAGCATCGGGACTCACGTGAGTTTAGAACAAATTAGACACAATATTTGTTGGAGGCAAAGTATATGAAAATATCCATGTAGTTCCGTCTATTCCAAAAATCGACTTGACTCGGACAAAATACGTCTGAATCGTTGGCCTTAAAGGGGACCTATCATGCAAAATGCACTTTGTGATGTCTTCTCTACGTCACCATGTGTCCCCGGTGTGTCGGGGAACTCACGCAGCGTCAGAAAATAAAACCCTCTCTCTTTTCCTCCGTACCCAAATCTCTAAAAACGGGGAACAACGGAGCTGATCCAGATTTGCGTCCGATATGACGTAATATCTGAAATGTGGACCCACGGCCCAATCAGAAACGTTGCTATCAGAAACAATGCCCGACTGTTTTGGACGTAATATGGTCGGTGTTTACATTAGCATCGCTAACACTCAGAGCTAACCTGTACTGGAGAGCATGTGTGTGAAGAAGCAGGAAGTAGAAAGGAACTCACCTTGTGGTATAACCGGCAAGAGAGAAAGCCTTTGAGCTCCAAACTGTTTCAGAGAGAATCCTTGATAATCCATGATATGGCGTTTCATCACGGCAGCATTTAGTTTAGACAGTAGCTGCCGGGTCCCGCATGAGCTCAGACCCCTCCTCTTTAAAGCTTTATACCCAAACAGCACTTTAGAAACAGGAAGTGGAATAGAGGGATATGAGGCATGGCTAGAATGATCTGTTTGGTGTTTGGAGCAAAACACTTCATAGACATGTTCTTTATATATTTTTATTAGGGCTGTCAAGTTGACGCAACGCAAAAAAAAATTAATGCCACTAATTATTTTAACGCGATTAACGCATGAGCATTTTTTGTCCTCGGCCGCCCCGTAGTTTCAGAGCGCATCGAGTTTAAAATACCATCTATACAATCCAAGCACCCCGCTCCTGCCGCCCGCTTGCGGGGGAGACGCCTGGACACGTCTACGAGCAGCAACCTTTCAACAAAGATCGCTAAATGGGTGGCTGCAGCTTGCAGGCCAATTAACATGGTGGAGGACGAGGGGCTGCGTGATGTAACTCGGGTCGCATCCAACGACTGCACGTATGAATTGCCTTCCAGAGTCGAAAATACACAACTTGTATGAAGTCCAAAAAGCGAAAGTAGAGGAGGATTTAAGAAAGACTCACCGGACACTACTGGACTTCACTCAGTAAGGTCACCTCGGGGTCACAGCGCATTATTTTCACCCGCAGTGGGAACTTCAGTCTCATGCTTTGACAGTTAGAAAACAGAGGAGCGGCATTTCGCCGATAACTGTGCCGACACACACACACACACACACACACACACACACACACACACACACACACACACACACACACACACACACACACACACACACACACACACACACACACACACACACACACACACACACACATACACACACACACACACACACACACACACACACACAGTATTATTGTATTGTATGAGAGAGGTTCCAGGTTGAATTGAGGTGAATATTTGTAATGTTCAAATGATAATAAACAAAAATGTGCATAAAGCATATGTGTCCACTCATATGTTGATAAGAGTATTACAACTTGAAGAATATCCCTCTAAATCAGTGCTTCTCAAACTTTTTTCAGTAATGTACCCCCTTTGAAACATTTTCTCAGCCAAGTACCCCCTGACCGATCCCGAAATTTTTTGATCGAAAAAGCCTATATAAATAACTACAATATAGTGATGTTCCCTCCGTGTGTGATGTATTAACTCCTTCCTGGTATGCATTGCAACAAACTAAGGATATTTTCATTTTATGCATGAAAAAAAATAACATAACACTTTTATAAAACAGATTTTTCCAAGGAGTTTTTCAATTTAAGTAATATGTTATTGTGAAAAACTATCAAATACAATACACACATTTGACATGTTTATATGAGGACCCCCTTGGTGGTTCTAGGAATGTTTTATATACAATTGTGTTTTCTAATTAACTTATTTTACTAAGATTATTTTTTAATTAACCTTTTTTTTTATTTTATTTTTTTTAAATCACACGTACCCCCTGCAGTACCCCAACGTACCCCCAGGGGTCCGCGTACCCCCATTTGAGAATCACTGCTCTAAGGTACATCCCTCGATTAATCGCGATTAACTATTTTAATCGACTAACAGCCCTAATTTTGATATATCTGAGACCGATGCTATAGCACGATAGGTGACCTTTAAAACAAAAGGTATATTTATACAAACGCATATTTTCACAGGTAAAAAAAAAACGATATTGCTTATTTCTCCTTCTCACTTCAATCACCGGTATAACACAACATAACCATAACACAACAACAAAGGATTATAATATTCAAATATATCACACTATACATTTTAACATATGGCTCCTACAATCCAAATTAACTCTTTTTTTTAAAAATACAAATGTCCAGTAACAAATATAACGCAGGATATTATTGTGCAAGAAATGGATTATTAAATATTAAATTGAATATTAATGTGTAATGTACAGTGGGAGTCCAGTTATCAGATGCACGGATGTAATGTAATACATAATAAAACTCAGATTTGCTGGTGCTGTGCAGTGTTACGTGGCGCTGGCTAAAGGCAGCCTCACCCCGCTCCACATGCTGATCCTCCCCATCGGACACTACCAGTCTGTGGTGGAGCTGAGCTCTGAGGTGGTGGAGGAGATGGAGAAATACAGGGAGGCGCTGAAGAGCTTCTACAAGAGCAAAGGAGCCCGATGTGTGCTGTTCGAGAGGAACTACAAGAGCCAGCACCTCCAGCTGCAGGTAGGACACACACCTCCAGCTATAGGTAGGGACACACACCTCCAGCTGCAGGTAGGGACACACACCTCTCACCTCCAGCTGCAGGTAGGGGGACACACCTCCCACCTCTAGCTGCAGGTAGGACACACACCTCCAGCTATAGGTAGGGACACACACCTCCAGCTATAGGTAGGGGGACACACCTCCAGCTATAGGTAGGGGGACACACCTCCCACCTCCAGCTGCAGGTAGGGACACACACCTCCCACCTCCAGCTGCAGGTAGGGACACACACCTCCCACCTCCAGCTGCAGGTAGGACACACACCTCCAGCTGCAGGTAGGGACACACACCTCCAGCTATAGGTAGGGACACACATCTCCAGCTGCAGGTAGGGACACACACTTCCAGCTGCAGGTAGGGACACACACCTCCCACCTCCAGCTGCAGGTAGGACACACACCTCCAGCTGCAGGTAGGGACACACACCTCCAGCTATAGGTAGGGACACACATCTCCAGCTGCAGGTAGGGACACACACTTCCAGCTGCAGGTAGGGACACACACCTCCAGCTATAGGTAGGGACACACACCTCCAGCTGCAGGTAGGGACACACACCTCCAGCTGCAGGTAGGACACACACCTCCAGCTGCAGGTAGGACACACACACTGCACATTAGTCATTAAAATAAATAGATAGATGAGAGTAACACATGCGTCACTTCCGGGCAAAAAGTACGGCTCCGCCCACTTTTTGGGGAAAACAAAGCTGTCATTTGAACGGCGGTCAATTGAAATTCTGAAGTTTTTGCCGATTAGAAATTTAAGAAAACCGTGGATTTTTGGATCTTCAAAGAGCCC
>NW_022991042.1:107500-142595 GCF_902827175.1 Gymnodraco acuticeps
TCTTCCTCGTGGAAGGGATGAAGGCATGTTCTTCCTCGTGGAAGGGATGAAGGCATGTTCTTCCTCGTGGAAGGGATGAAGGCATGTTCTTCCTCGTGGAAGGGATGAAGGCATGTTTTTCCTCGTGGAAGGGATGAAGGCATGTTCTTCCTCGTGGAAGGGATGAAGGCATGTTCTTCCTCGTGGAAGGGATGAAGGCATGTTCTTCCTCGTGGAAGGGATGAAGGCATGTTTTTCCTCGTGGAAGGGATGAAGGCATGTTTTTCCTCGTGGAAGGGATGAAGGCATGTTCTTCCTCGTGGAAGGGATGAAGGCAACTGGATGTATTTTTTTAAGTAAGGATTGTGAAAACCTGTTTCCCAAAGCATCTAGATATTTCCTTAAACATGTGTTTCAGTTTTAAAATTCACTTAAAATCCTAGTGACTGTTTTTTTTCCTCCCTGATGTATACAAAGAAACAGAGGAATGCACTTCCTGTTGTGCTCCTTCACAATAAAAGCTGAGGCTCTAAACAACATTAATGAAAATAAACTGTAAAGAAAACCGTTTTCTATGAACTTTGTTTTGCCTTCAGCTTTTGGGAAACGTGTTTTAAAATGTCTTATATTTTGTAATTCAAACGACAATTAAATTACTTTTATTTTGGGGTTCTGGTGTCATGTTTATTATTATTAGTGCGAATGCTGTGCTTCCTCTCACACACAGACACACACACACACTCTCTCTCTCTCACACAGACACACACACTCACTCTCTCTCACACACAGACACACACACACACTCTCTCTCTCACACACAGACACACACACTCACTCTCTCTCACACACAGACACACACACACTCTCTCTCACACACAGACACACTCACTCTCTCACACACACACAGCCACTCACACACAGACACACACTCTCTCTCACACACAGACACACTCACTCTTTCTCACACAGACACACTCACTCTCTCTCACACACAGACACACTCACTCTTTCTCACACAGACACACACTCTCTCTCTCACACACAGACACACTCACTCTTTCTCACACAGACACACTCACTCTCTCTCACACACAGACACACTCACTCTTTCTCACACAGACACACTCACTCTCTCTCACACACAGACACACTCTCTCTCAGACACACACACTCACTCTCTCAGACACACACACTCACTCTCTCTCACACAGACAGACACACTCTCTCTCTCTCACACACACGCACACACACACACTCACACACAGACACACACACACTGAACAGCTCTCTACCACACACACTGAACATCTCTCTCTCACACACACACACACACACTGGATGTCTCTAATACATATGTAAACATATGGCCAAAGGCCTTTGCCCACCTAGCCATTGTTTTATGGGTGACCCTCCCATTGATTGATGTCAGACATCTCATTTAGTTTTTCTACACCTCACACTCTCCAAAACCAAACACCCCTTCAAAATAAAAGCCCTATAGATGTAATGCTACTTGAACTTAAACTACTACGTACATCTGATATGTAACTCCTTCAGCCTGCTTTCAGCTGCACAAAATATTCAGCTATTAACTTATTCAGCTATTTCAGGACAATGAGGCTATACATGTTGTTGTTTATACCTTTTTTAAACCTTTTCTTTTAAATATTAAGCTTCTTCACTATTTGTCCTGCTCTTCCAGTTTAACATTTCACTTTAAAGTTTCTAACAAAGTCATTGCAATGCATTTGAGGCGTAACAATTTGATTCAAATCATTTCACTTTTCTGCTTTTCTCCGCTAAGTTCAGCAACACACTGACTTGGTCTCTGTAGCTAAAAGCAGCTTCCATTCAGCTAAGAACACACTCAGCTTTTTCTGCATGTTCAGCCACAAATGTTCACAGTTTACAGCATTCGCATTTTCTGCAGGAAATGCATTTTATGAATCTTTCAAAACTTCCAAACACCTTGTCCTGGACATAGTTTCTACAGTATAAACTGTGCAACAGTACAGTAGGCCCACACACACTGCAGAACACCGGGGCTTTGCGAACACTCAAAATTACTTAAAATGATTTAATTCCCATTTAAGGGGCCTTTTCCCCTGTTTTTTTTCTCACGAAACTGTGTCTCAGGGCTTCTTAAAATGTAATAAACGATTCATGTGTCCTACTCATTTAACGGGAAGAAACTCAGCTAACTGATGATATGAACCATGTTTACCGAAACTCACTGTGAGGGAATAATTTTGTCTTTACTCCTAGATATTTAACCATATTGCCTGTTGACGTTAATAACCAACCAATATTCTGTTATCTCCTTTAAGGAATGTGCTCCAGCACTTAAGTGTCAGTTGTATGGCCTGATAGGGGGGTTTACGACTGTGAGAATGCTGGCTTCTAAACACCACTGACAAGTGATTGAGTATTTCTAGTTGGGGGATATCTCCTCTAGCTCCACAGATGTTTACGCCTCCCCCAATATGCTGATTAACTCTCTGTAAACTAGTTAAAAGGTCTATCGAGAGATAGGCTGATCAGAATTGACATGGCAACCCACCCGTGCAGTCATAACCTTTTGCTGCTGTGACTTGTGATATGAATTCTCCGGCCGTATTCTTGTAATAAACATCAGTGTTTGACATCAAAGCTCCAACTCTCCTCGTGTCTCTCTGAGTCCTGACTCTCCATTGCTGCAGATGTTTCCCTTACACTCACTCTAGGTATACATTAATCAATATACTTATTGGATATGCACAAACAAGCTTAGCTAACAAGCTGAGATTCCACAGATTCTAGAAATATAAGTATCATCACTGAGCGATCAGAACTCGCGACAGGGGAAGCAAATAAAGACACGACGTAGCTTTAGGTAGCAAATCCATAATTCTATTTTTATGGACACAATAGTTTTCCTATTAGCTGCTAATGATAGCTTCCAGAGTGAATGACAGCTTCCTGTTTTGTCTCCTTGGATACGAGTCCAAACAACTCACAGACTGCACCGGGCGCAGACCAAGCAGCAAACTCTGGGGAACAGCCGGGACGCCAATACGGAAGTGCCACACACTGCAGTTCATACATGGGCCGCTAGGGACTGGCTGCAGAAAGGAGCAATTTCCATAGACCCCCATGTTAAAATGCCCAACTTTACAGCAGAAAAAAACATGTTTCTACCCATGGATGCAATACATATTATTATCGATATAGTTAGATTCCACCTTCATGATTATGAATCTGTGAGTGAATTGTTTTCTAACACGACCCTTTTATTTATATTAGGTCTTAACGTTTTTACATAAATTAGGGTGTGGTCACTTTGATGGACATGTACATGCCTCACTGTCAGCTAACAGCAACTTGTCCACTCTGCTAGGCTACAACCATAGAGGCTACAACGTTAGTTAGTCATAGTACTGTACTTGACCCTTTAGCTTTAGCCGTGTTCGTGGTGATTGTGCCTTTTAGGGAATATTGTTACAAATACCAGACAATTAAAATGTCGTGCTGTGCGCTTGAATGTACTAACAGAACTTCCAAGAAGTCTAAAATGATAATATTATACATGTTAACCCCGTTCGCAGGTGTTTGTGTGCTTGGTAGCTTAGCTTGTTACTTATTAGCCAGCTAAGGACGTAACACTTTTTTGATTCAGCCTTGGTAAGACTTTTATAGTCTATGGCTATGACGTCCATAATGCTAAACGGGAGCAAATATTAATAGGGGACCCAATTATCCCAGTGGTGGCCGCCGGAGCTAACGGAGCCGCAGGGGGCTAGCTCCAGCCGGCGTCCCGGAGCTAGCCCACTGCGGCTCCGTTAGGTCCGGGCGGTGGAGTCCGTCTTTTCTCAACGTGTGAATGACAAGCATTAAGAATAACAAAATATAGCTAACTCTCTTGCAGATTGCCTCATTTGATTATGAATGTAACGTTTATATAGGGGAACTACACTGTTAGCAGTAACTTGGTATGCATGTATTTCATGTTAGCTTAGCATCTTAGCCTGAGCTAGCTCTGTTTACTTCCAGTTTGGAGGCAGCAGGTCCCGCCTCGGCTCCGCCTCTTTGCCCTTATTTGGAGCAGGCGGGATTAGACTCTGACGTCACAGTCGAGCCGTTAGTTGCCGACTCCGCCTACTAAGGGCTTCACGGCAACTCTGCAGAATCCTATGGGTGACGTCACGGACACTACGTCCATTTATATATACAGTCTATGGCGCTGACAAGGCGCCCTGTGACCATCAGATTTGACGACGCTGATTGGCTGAAATTATGTTTCGCCGGCATAGTTTAAAGATAGCAACAGTTGGCTTCTGCTACACTTGCTGCACTCTCGTCTGGGCGCTGTGCATAGCGCCCAGACGAGAGAAGGTCATGATACACGGGCAAGGCCAGGCAGGAAACATGTGACTTATCAGTAACTTTAGACATCGTAACACAATTTCAAACGAGATTTTATTGTAGATTATACATTTTACTGATACCTGTGGGGGAAACTTCTGTGTAGCATTGCAGTGGGAGTCACCGACTCATGAAGGAGACACGGGACAAGCAGGAGTTTTGATGTCAAACACTGATGGTTTATTTAGGAGTATCGGCCGGAGAATTCACATCACAAGTCACAGCAGTCACGGATCTGACTGCACGGGAGAGTTGCCACATCAATTCTGGAGCGCCTCTCTTTTGCTAGACCTTTTAATAGGTTCACAAAGAGTAATCAACATAGTGGGGGAGATAAACTAAACATCTGGGAACACTAGAGATAGCCTAAGCATCTGGGGACACTGAATCACTTGTCTGACCCTCATAGCCTCGAAGATTACACCTTGGAGTCCACAAACACCGAGAAGGAAGTGTTCCAGCGTTCTCACAACCATAAACCATTTATGACCGAGAGTTGCCTGGTCATAAACTGGGAACAACAACATATGGCTCAGGCAGCCCATTCCTTAAGGGAGATAACAGACGTCAGGGTTGGTCATAAACGTCAAAGGGCCAAAGGTTAAATATCTAGGAGTAAAGGAGAATTATTCCCTAACAATACCAATTATATAATATTTACCTTGTTTATTAAAAAAAAAAAAAAAAATGTTAATGGGAAGAGGGGGGGGCGGCGCCCCTAGCGCCCTTATGGGCCGGCCGCCACTGGCCTCAATGTCCTAACATAGCTGATTGATTTAATAGTTGAATGTACAGTAAGTCATTTTTTACTGTAAGTACTAGTAGTATTGTGTGTGTGTGTGTGTGTGTGTGTGTGTGTGTGTGTGTGTGTGTGTGTGTATGTGTGTGTGTGTGTGTGTGTGTGTGTGTGTGTGTGTGTGTGTGTGTGTGTGTGTGTGTGTGTGTGTGTGTGTGGGGGGGGCTTTTATATAGAAAAAACTGGCTTCGTAGTACAGGCCACCACTGATCGATAAAGCTAAGCTAACCTGTAGCTGCTCCCTCCACACTCACAACAACTTCATACAGACATAAATAAAGCAGCTGTATTCGCGATACAGGAAACACACGTTTAAAACGGTTTTGCCTGCCGTTTTTGTGTACACAAGCATTCATGGTTCGGAAAGGCGCTGTACCTTAATAATATAAAATATTGTATTTTTCAGAAATTCAGTTCCTGACGGACGCCAAAAAAGCCAGAGATTATGGAATTAAACCAATAAATAATAGCAAGGATAATTGTGTGTTATTGGTGAGTAAATAACAGTGTGTTATTTTGAAAAGAATAACAAATTAGAAGGAAAAAAAGATTTTAAAAATACAGATTTCAGTATCCTGAGGCTCTGAGCCCCATTTATTTTCCTCACAGACGGCAACACTAAAGTTCTAAAATAAAGACCTAAATTAATATTTGGGATGTTCTTGCCTTTAGATTCTCCCAATAAGTCCAAGTACAGAGGGTAAAACACATTTCCACCAAAAAAACGTTAGCAACCATGAATGTGTACACATTCATGAAGTAATCTTCGTCATAACTAGCAAACTAAACATCATGTACTGCACAAATAATCAGAAATAAAAACTCATATTAATCGCATAAAATGACATGAAAATGCATTTTAATGGCTAAATGAACCTTAAAATAGGCATTTTCCACCGAGAATAACACGAAGGTCGGCCATTGTTGTTGATCACGTGGTCTATGAAGGTCTATGGGACGCCCTGCCCGTAGAAGCCTGACGGTCAAGGGGTCCGCTGTCCGCAATGAAGGTCTATGGGACGCCCTGCCCGTAGAAGCCTGACTTCCAAGGGGTACCCTGTACGTAATAGAGTGACCGGAAGGGGCCCTGACCGTCCGTCAATATGTGACGGAATGGGAGTGAGAACGTGTTGCGCGCGCGCACACACACACACACACACACACACACACACACACACACACACACACACACACACACACACACACACACACACACACACACACACACACACACACACACACACACACACACACACACACACACACACACACACACACACACACACTAGAAAGTACCGGTGTTTGAGTTAAAGTGTTTTCCCTGATTATGACTCGAACATAGCGTGCAGCTTAACATGGGACGCAGAGTTACCCCCAGATTCAGGAACGATAGGAACATAAACACGGCTGTGGAAACAGGACTAAAATAAGATTCCATTTCAAAGTCCATCTGTCTCATCTGCAATGCGAGCGAGGCTTTATCGAAGAATTTAGGAGCGGCATTTCAAAACAGTGCACAAACGCTACGAGACGGAATTCCCTCCTGATTCTGCCCTACGCTCCAAAAGGGGAGGGGCCTGAAAGGACAGCTAAATGCACAGCAGTCCATTTTCACCAGGCCCAACAACAAGAGCAAGGCTGCTACCATATAATCTTATCGTGTCAGTCACGTTCTTGCGAAACACATGAAGTCTTTCAAAGACGGCGAAGTTGTGAAAGAAGCATTCCTGGAGGCTGCCGACGCGCTTTTTGGGGACAGTAAAAATACCAGTAGCATTTCAACAGGTTTTTGATATTGTAACGTTCAACAAAGGGAGTCGGAAACAGGCTTCAAGTTATTGGGGTTTAATAACTCTTTTGTCCGCACACGGACACAGGTTACATGTTACAGGTTCATCATCACTCTCTCCTCCACTCCCTAACTCACACCCACACAACAGGGTCAACGTCACGACTCCCCCAGTCCTCCCCCTCTGCTCCCCCAACCACAGGCCCGCACACCGACCAGCTTACTCTGCAGCTCTGTGATTGGCAGAGAGACGGGGGATGCTTGAGTGACACACTCAGCACCCTATACAGAGTCGCTACAATATAATAAAAACTCAAGTTAGATACCGTTATTAATCAGCTGTAAATTTTAGTTTGTTTGAATTTATTCATTATAATTATTGTAAAAATGGTATAAGAATGCAAACTTAAATTGATTATAGTCTATTATCAATTCAGGTTAAGAAACTAGTGTTGCTTGCATCCTATTTTAAAGGCATTTCTTTTTATACTCTATTAAAATGCAACAAAAAAAGGGTTTGATTCTATTAATGTTGACTTTTTTATTGCACTTTGGCAGCAGATTCCTGAGTAGCTTCAGATCTGAGTTGTCTTATTAGTAAGCCTCATTTATACTTTTGTAGCAACACTATTTTTATATAATGGCAAAGAAAGGGTTCAGAGTCTTTTCTTTTTTCCTGTGTCATATGTGGCAGCACTGTTCAATGCTTCTTGAAAACATTACCCACTGTAGTGACGTGTGAATAAACTCCAACTCTGTATCAACAACACTGTTGTGTAACTTCAGTTAAATACTTGTATTTGTGTAGATTAGAAAGAGGTAAAATAAAGGATCTGCAGTATTTTATGAAGTATTAATCGTACAAAGGTCAGTTTTATACAAGTAGAAGTACTGGCTGTCAGTAATGGCTACGCCTCTCTATTTGGACTGGTAGATCTCGGCAGACTGGCAACTTTAAAAGTAGCTCTCGGTTCAAAAAAGGTTGGGCACCCCTGATCTAAAGGCTACGCATGGAGATCGGAACGTGCACACCCTGAAGAAGTGTTTACTGGACAATATAACAGAAGTAGAAAGAGTGGACGACAGTTATCTTGCAATAAGTGTTTTGGAAGATTTTCCATTATGTATGTAAGTTTGTTAAACTTGAATGGGACAAATAGATGTTTTCCTCTTAAGCATACTTTGGTTTTTTAAATAATTTTCCATTTAAGTAGAGTAGATTAGCGCAATTGTCTTTTCTTCCACTCTGTGTTATAATCAAAAAGGTGTTTTTTTGGCTATTGTGAGTAGGTACAAATGATTACCCATTGATAAATATTTTTCAGAAAGTCATGTTGGGCTTTCGAGGGCGGAACTCATAGGTTACTTGCAATAATAATCTTTTTTGATTAAGTGATCTTAATTATAAAAAGGAAAGAGTGTTATAGCAGAATGTTTAATACAGCGTATTTCTGATATTCATTAAAGATCACATGGTATTCCATATGATGTGTGTTACTGAGTTGGGTCACACAGTTAGAGAGACAATGGTCGTTCTGAATGATCAACAGATGTATTCATTTTAAGCGAGCTGACACCGAGGTTAGAGGAAGTTCAGAGAAGGCCTCTGTCACGGTTGGGGAAAAATAGGACCCAAATGCAGATTGAGGAGGAAGCAGGTTTCAAAAGGAAACAAAAGGCGAGCTTTAATTTCAAAAGCTGAAAAAACAAGAATCCATGAACAGGTACGAGGTAGCATCCAAACAAAGGTGACTGTGACCAACATGAAGGGAGACATGAACGACAAATAATGAACCAACACTGAACACAGGAAGAGACAAGGCAAGGCAAGGCAAGGCAAGGCAAGGCAAGGCAAGGCAAGGCAAGGCAAGGCAAGGCAAGGCAAGGCTATTTATTTATTTATTTATATAGCACATTTCAACACAAGGCAATTCAAAGTGCTTTACAAAAAACGAAAGACATTAAGAAAATGGCACCAGGGAAACTAACGACAGGGAGGAAGACAAGACACAGGGAGAACAGAATAGCAAAATAAAACCATGACACAGGCCCGGACTGGCCATCGGGAGCACCGGGAGGTTTCCCGATGGCCTGGCCTGCTAAGTGGCCTGCTGGTCTGAGGATTTTTTTTATGTATGTATTGTGAACGCAACGCTGCGCAAATGTGGGTTTGACTCTGCCTCACAGAGGGTGACTGGCTGTACATGACGTGGCCTGCCGACATGGCCACTTTCATACAGATCATACACTAATGCCCTCGATTGGTCTCTGTGTGTCATTCAAGCTCGGGAGGGTGTGTGTATGTGTGGCGCGAGCGAGAGAGAGAAAGCTCGCGCACCGGTTACGTGTAGGCTATTGTTGTTGTTAGCATCTGGTGCTAGCTAGCTGCGCTAACGGATATAAGGAGCTCTTTCAACAACAAGGTGGAGGAGAGTCCTCTCCTGTCAGACTGAGAGACTGATAACTACAGCTCAGGTGAGGTAAAGGACTCTGCTGAGTGTTTAGATAGTTAACTTAGTTCTCAGTGGGTCTCACGGTTTGGTCACCATTCATGTAAACACATATTTCCATTTGAGGGGGGAGTGATTAGTAAAATATAGATGAATAATAATAAAAAAACGTTAACTAGGTGAAAAAATGGAAGATAAACTTAAAAAACTTGTTGAGAGCTAAAACTAGTCTTTACTGCTGCCTCAAAGAGGAGCAGGGGGAGAGGAGGGAGAGGAGAGGAGGGAGAGGAGGGAGAGGAGGGAGAGGAGGGAGAGGAGGGAGAGGAGGGAGAGGAGGGAGAGGCTGATTCAGGAGCACAGACACACTCACAACTATAAATGAACCAAAAACAAATAAATAAACAAGTTTCAATGTTTTTTCATATTGGATATGGTATGTTATTGGTTATGGCCATGTTCTTATGATTTTATGATTATTTAAATGTATACAGTTCTGTTTCATATAGTTGTAGTCTCTCTCTTTATTTCCCCCTCAAAATGCACCAGATTGATGCATTTAAGTCCAACATTTAAAAAAATATCTTATTCTCCCCCGGACCCCCCTATAGGATTTGAGGTCCACCCCCACTTAAAATATGTTCACATGAATAGGTTCCTAAATAGATTTGCAATTTTTTTTAAATAGTAACCCATCTCCATATGTTTATTTTTTGGGAGTAGATTTAGAGGGCTATCACTATGGGCAGCAACGCTGTAAATATTGACAAATAAATCCAGCAAAATGCCACAAAAAACTGGTAGTGGCTTGGCTGGGTGTATAATTCCCGGCCTGACTTATTGTCCCAGTCCGGCCCTGCCATGACATAATACTAAGATCGTGACAGCCTCAGGTTATAAAAACAGTTAACCTTTGTTAGTTAACTAATCCTAAGGATGTCATGAGACGATGACGTTTAAACATATACAAGTATAGCTTTCAGAGAGATAAACATGTGACCTTTGTGTGGTAGGCTGCATGGTAAAATGTGTGTGCGTTAAACATGCTTAGGGAAAATGTGTGTGTGTTCATTGCAGTGGCTATATATGCTGTATGATTGTTGCTACTGTGGGGGGCATTTCCGCGACTGGCTGCTGTGTTTGTTTGTTGCAACAACTACATAATAATTACTGATCAGCTATATCTGTGTTTGTGTTTTATTGATTCCTCTCTGTTTCATTCTTTCCTGTTGTGTGAGTGCTGGATCGCCGCAACAAGATGCAC
The DNA here is from genome assembly GCF_902827175.1 of Gymnodraco acuticeps. Lineage (NCBI taxonomy): Eukaryota > Metazoa > Chordata > Actinopteri > Perciformes > Bathydraconidae > Gymnodraco > Gymnodraco acuticeps. Next base: position 118,177 of record NW_022991042.1, read on the forward strand.
AAAGACTTAAATGAATGAACAACAATCACAAAGAGGCCGCAATGCCAAAAGGGTCCGGGGGAATATCTCACACAATGTATCTAAAGACACACAAAGATCCCAAAGATGATTCCAGCCCACAGATATACACAACATGACGAAAACAACCTCAAGACATGTAAAACAACCACAACAGACTACTTAAAACGATCACATAAATGCAGAAAATGTATTAAAAAATATGCAAAAAGACTGAAAGTAGATTTGGTGACACACCCCCACTCGCTTGGAGCTTAAAACAGGAACTTAATCTCAACTTTAAATTCACACAATTTAAGTTTTATATCTCTACAACTCCATCTTAGTGACAAAGTCTGTCCACTCCCAGAAACGTTTATCACTTCTCAGGAAAGAAGAGTAATGATGAGAAGGAAACAGACGTTGTGTCAGAGTGGAACATTTTCATGTTGCTGAGCAACAGACAGGAAGCAGGGGGCGGTCTCAGACTCGGGACCTTCACACTCATGTCCAGTAGGTGGCGGTATGCACCTTTAAAGTTCTTTGCAATCCGCCAAAAACCGAGAGGAGAAGAAGGAGAAAATAAGAGGTGAGTGGATTAAACACCTGCAGAGGTTTCATTAAGTGTATTTACACCTCTTAGCTTACAGTTAATCACGAATCAGAAGTTATTTTATTTAACACAACAGCTATAATCTTGGAAGAAAGAAACTCACAAAAAAACGTTAAAATGTGCGACAAAAATAGTCTGAATCTATCTTTAAAAAAAGGTTAACAGCTACAGTCTAAAAGCTACAGTCTAACAGCTAAAGTCTAACAGCTATCGTCTGAAAGCTATCGGTTAACAGCTATCGTCTAAAAGCTATCGTCTAACGGCTAACGGCTATCGGCTAACAGCTACAGTTATTATTCCAGTTCGGCTCTGGGTGAGTAACAGTTGATATGTAATGCTCAGCTGACTTTATGTTAGTTATTTATTACACCAGTTGTCTTTAAGACGGTTTGAGTTGTTGTGTTGGTGCTCTTTACCATATATATGGTTTTAACTATATGCTAACTAGCTTATTAGCATCGCCATTCACCGTGACGTTGCATTTTTCCCATTGAAATGAATGGGGTTCTTCAGTTAGCAGCTAACGCTAAGCTAAGCGACGGTTTAGCTCATTAGATAAATAGATATACTTTATTTAAATAATGATTTATCTTAAACTGGGAAATGATTGTGTCACAGCAGAAGTGTTTTCAGGCATTACACGAGTTAAACATATTTAAAAGATGCAATAAGATATCATAAAAATGAAGCATTCGCAGCAAGTTTACACACAGGACACATATCACTAGAGTATCTAAAGAATTCACAATATACAGAAAATACTGTATACATGGAGTACATTAAACAGTCTCACTAGCTAATGTTTGCTTTCTGTGTTAACTTAGTGATGGTTAATGACACGGATAGCGTTATAACCGTGGTTCAAACATCCATTAATGTCACTTTCTATGTGAATAAAGTCATTTTAATGAAATAAAAGTGAACAAACTGTGAGCTGTAAGTTAGAATGTAAGTTGCTACACAGATTATGATGAATTATATCTAAATATTTGTATTATATTAATAATAATTTACACAGAAAACCAACTTTGTATCGTAATGGTTAAAGTCATTTGAATGTAATGTTAATAACTATCTGACCTTTCTATCATTTTCTCCTCTGCTTAGCATCACATTGACTAAATGGATCAATTTGGAACATGTTTAGGTCACAGCAGCATAGAGATGAGACAAGGCACTGCTCATGGTGTGATAAAACACTACATATAAGCATCTAGAAACATATCATTGAATAAACTCTTTGAATTCCTCCTCTTCACTCCTGACAGTTTATGATGAACTATATCTAAATATTTGTATTATATTAATAATGAAGCAGCTCTGTGGTCTTCATCAGGACAGCTGACGAGCAGCATGGAGGAGAAGAAAGAGACCCCTGGAGCTCAGGTCAGTGTGCACTTCATCACAATATATTCCTAATTCCAGCGTTTCCACCAGGCGGGCGTCTTGCCTTCATTTGACGCCCTTATTCAGCTCGGAACGCCCTATACAGACATAAATAAAGCAGCGACTGTATTCTCCATGACACAGACAGTCTGTGGTTTGTACTTGTTTAACTTCTGTCTAGTTTCTGAACAGATATGAAGAGCTGTGAGCTCTGAGGGCTAACAGCTAACGGCTGATGTTGGTTTTGTGGTTCACATTGTCACTACCCGATCTGCAGCCCTGCCCTATCTGCAGTACCCATGTGCGAGATGGTCCGCCATATTTGACAACTCCATACGGCAATTCTAATAGGACATTTGACGTCTAGACGGCTGCCCGATTTGCATCGTGCATGCGCGAGTCATAAACGTCTCGTATCTTTATTAAAATATTTTATTTTATTTGAAATAAAATGAAGGACATTCACAGTTAATGTAATTAGATATAAATTATGAATGCCATACATATTGCATACATTCACAGTCAATATTTCTTCAATATGTATGTATGATGGCTGTCTAACAGAAGTTACATCCATTTCTCACTTATTCTGACAATGTACTTAACCCAATCAAATGACCCAATGAAAGGAGTTGTTCAATAATAGTGAAGTCACGTTGTAATAACAATAACTCATCTCTCTCGTTCAGATTAATATTGTCGGATTTTTTGAGTGTTATTTTTCTGCTTTGCCAAACGCCACTGTGTCAAATGTCCTATTAGAGTTGCCGTATGGAGTTGTCAAATATGGCGGACCATCTCGCACATGCGCACTGCAGATAGGGCAGGGCTGCAGATCGGGTAGTGACACACATTGAAGATGACGTCACGGCTGCGCCTACACTGGCTCAACGCTAACTTTTAAAAGTGGTTGCCAGGCTGGCAACCAGGCATCAGCTTTTGGTTGCCAAAACTGAAAATACGGTTGCCATTTTTAGTCCCCTTATATTTTAAATAATTAAGATACTATACAGTTATGCATCAACTTAATAATGAGCACGTGACACAAAAGAATGTCAAATGCTTTACAATAAGTAATGAACACACTTATTTGAAACTAAAGTGGTAGTAAACTTGTCCCTCAATTGCTGGTATACAAAATACCAGTAGTGCAGCTGTTGTTCTTCACAGATCCCTCACAAATGAATTGAGCAAGTCACTAGTTTCTTGGTCATCCGTTGTCTCCCTTTCAAATGTGGGTTTTCTTGACCTCTGTGCTGACCCCCACCATAGATCCATTGGCCCTTCAGCATTGAAGTCTTGACCTTTGTGCTGACCCCCCACCATAGATCCATTGGCCCTTCAGCATTGAAGTCTTGACCTCTGTGCTGACCCCCCACCATAGATCCATTGGCCCTTCAGCATTGAAGTCTTGACCTCTGTGCTGACCCCCACCATAGATCCATTGGCCCTTCAGCATTGAAGTCTTGACCTCTGTGCTGACCCCCACCATAGATCCATTGGCCCTTCAGCATTGAAGTCTTGGATTGGCCAGACTAATACATTTCTAATGTTAAATAAATGAAAACCATTCACAGTTAAGAATTAGATATTAATTATTAATGCTGTAAATTACCTTTAAATATGTCTAACTTTATTTAAAATGTGTTACCTTTTTATAGAAGTGATTATATTTGTATGCCAATATTTTTCCTAGGTAAAGCTTCGTTTAGCACTTTTATTTTGGTAGTAATAAGATCAGGACTCTTATTTTGAAGGAACTTTTACCGGAAATGAATGCACAACGGAGCAGAATGTACTTATATATTTCGCCTCCCAAGACTTTACACATTTCCTCCTTGCCTTTGTTCAGGTTCATCTTGCGCTTTATCAGTTGAATCACTTTGAACATTCGTTTGAGATGTTGACGGGTTGGCCGAACTTTTTACCCCACAGTCAAACAACTTAATTTGCTTCGCCATTTTTTGTAAAACAAACACACGGCGCACCGCGCACGCGAGTAAACGTGCATCGCTTTCTGGCTCCGTAATCACACCAATGCAATGCAACTTAAGTATCAGGCTCCGACTGGTCAATCAATCAATGTTTATTTATAGCCCAATATCACAATGTCTCAGTGGACTTCACAGTTTGTACAAAATATCAGTATGACAATACGACACCCTCTGTCCTTAGACCCTCACATCGTACAAGGAAACACTTCCGAAGAAAACCCACAGTTTTAAGGGAACAATGGGAGAAACCTCAGGGAGAGCAACAGAGGAGGGATCCCTCTCCCAGGACGGACAGACGTGCAATAGATGCCGTGTGTAAATTGAAAAGATAATACATTTGCAACATAGGTAGTCCAAATGTTTGGAAATGCATGTGTGACTGGTCACAACAATAATTAAATATCACTCTTAATCAGTGTTGTGCTAGTTACTGAAAACCAGTATCTAGTTACCATTACTAGTTACTTCATTTCAAAAGTAACTCAGTTACTCTACTAGTTACTTAAACCAAAAAGTAATGCGTTACTGTGAAAAGTAACGTTTTAGTTACTTAAAAAAAGGGCTCCCATTAATGCCCTTATAGCCTTCATTTCAGTACTGTTATTGCATTGGAGCAGGGGTAGCCAACACGGTGCCCGCGGGCACTCAGTCGCCTGCAGGGGCAACGTGAGGCGCCCGCCGGGCACGTTCTAAAAATAGCTCGCCAAGAAAATCCAAAATGTAAAAAATACACAAAACAAAAACCGAAATGTAATTAAAAGAATCTACCCCATGCAAACGAAACCTAAATCATAGCGAACTCTATCTACTTACTACAACTCTATATCTATCTAACTCCCCTCCTCCCCCCACCCCCACAATGAATATCGACCAATCACGTTCTTGCTTGATTTGCGGGACCAGCGTTGCAGTCGGGAAGAAAAGCAATGTGGCACCTCCCCGCTGATTTTCCTTCTGGCAGAATCTACACATCAGCCCCATTGAACAGCCTATCATGCAGCCTATACAGCACATGAGGGGCAGAGCTTTACTGTGTGTGTTGTAACTTGCATATATTTATTCCACTTGACGCACACACACACGCATGGCGTAATCTCCAGGGGGGACATGTCCCCCGCACTTTTCGAAATCCCGTTTGCCACGGAGGAGCACACAGCCTGTGTGTGTGTGTGTGTGTGTGTGTGTGTGTGTGTGTGTGTGTGTGTGTGTGTGTGTGTGTGTGTGTGTGTGTGTGTGTGTGTGTGTGTGTGTGTGTGTGTGTGTGTGTGTGTGTGTGTGTGTGTGTGTGTGTGTGTGTGTGTGTGTGTGTGTGTGTGTGTGTGTGTGTGTGTGTGTGTGTGTGTGTGTGTGTGTGTGTGTGTGTGTGTGTGTGTGTGTGTGTGTGTGTGTGTGTGTGTGTGTGTGTGTGTGTGTGTGTGTGTGTGTGTGTGTGTGTGTGTGTGTGTGTGTGTGTGTGTGTGTGTGTGGTTCTAATGAAGGTAAACACAGTGAAGGCACTGCTCTTCTCAGATTCTGCTGAGTTACACTTTACTGCCTCCTGGTGCTGCAGAGATTTCATGAAGTGAAGGAGGTTTTCCTTCTATAAAACAGCTGTGGGCAGCAGATACTGTGAGAGTCACAGACATGAATACATAGGTCAAGGAAGACTGGTTCACACACTCTCCTGTTTTGCCGATCCGGTGCTTGAACAAATAACTCTACACCCCTGGCCGAAATGACAGAGTTTGAAATATATCTCAAATAATGTATGTATTTCCCCACATAAACAAAACAGTCTGCAATGAAACTGCTGTCTCTTGTGCGCTCCACTTCCTACTTTCTCCTGCGAACGAGAAGAGACTTTCTCTCTCTTTTTTTTTTCTTTCATTGCCCTCTAGCGACTTCGTACAATAAAAAAACAAATGCATATATTTTATTTTAAAAAGTAAAGTCCTTTCGAGTCATCTGTCTCAAGCCTAAGTCAAGTCTCAAGTCATGAATACCAAGTCAAAGTCGAGTCTTTTATCAATGTTAGTCAAGCAAGTCTCAAGTCAAAAAATATAAGAGTCAAGTCATGTGACTCGAGTCCCCCACCTCTGGTATATACTTTGGTTAGTATATTGCTGTATTACTGTATCAAAAATAATACAAATATAATAAACACAAACAGATAAGTAGTATTTTGTTAACTCAAGGTCTATATTAAGTGAGTTTTTATTGTGTTAACTTGTATATTTATGCTTTTTAGATTGACTTTCTCTCTTTCTCTGTCCGTCTGTTCTAGAAACCGAAAGGAAAAGAAAGACATCACAGCTGTCAGCAATGTGACAAATCCTTTTCAACATCTGGAAATTTAAAGCGCCACCTGCTTGTTCACACTGGAGAAAAACGGTACGGCTGTGAAGAGTGTGGGAAAACTTTCACTCAATCAGGTAATCTCAAAACACATCAACGTATTCACACTGGAGAAAAACCGTACAACTGTGAAGAGTGTGGGAAAACTTTCGCTCATTCAAGTTCTCTCGAAACACATCACCTTATTCACACTGGAGAAAAACCGTACAACTGTGAAGAGTGTGGGACAACTTTCGCTACATCAGGTGCTCTCAAAACACATCACCGTATTCACACTGGAGAAAAACCGTACAGCTGTGAAGAGTGTGGGAAAACTTTCGCTCGTTCAGGTTCTCGTATTCACACTGGAGAAAAACCGTACAACTGTGAAGAGTGTGGGACAACTTTCGCTACATCAGGTGCTCTCAAAACACATCACTGTATTCACACTGGAGAAAAACCGTACAGCTGTGAAGAGTGTGGGACAACTTTCGCTACATCAGGTGCTCTCAAAACACATCACCGTATTCACACTGGAGAAAAACCGTACTGGTGTGAAGAGTGTGGGGAAATGTTCACTACATCAGGTGCTCTCAAAACACATCTTCGTGTTCACTGCAATTAAGCATATTTAGTTTTTTCACTTTACAATAAACAATTCCCATCTATTGGCCATGTGTTGGGTAATCCTTTTTTCCATTACAGATCCCATCCCAACAGCGCCATCTGTTGACGTAACATAATGTTCACTGTTCCTTTAAGTTTTGTTTTCTGGCTGTCCATCTGCCGAACAGCTGACATTATTGCAGCATTAAATCCAAGCCATTGTCCAATACAGCTTATGTATCAATATACAATCCAGTTTTAATGCTGCTCATACATGCATGCACACAACAGTCTATGGGGCAGCAACCAAACAGACAGTAACGGAAATATAGTGGAAGAAATGCTGGAGGAAAGAACACTAGTATGCCTTAATGATGTACATGGCACAAGAGTAGATGAACACAGGGGGAAAGTCTCATGCCTGGATCTGATATTAGTGTCAAACTGTTTGGTTCATACATGCGAATGGTTTGTTTTGAATAACTCCACTGACCATTATCCAGTGCTTACTAAAATGAATAATAATGTGTGTATATGCAGGAAGGAGGTGTAATAACCAGGTGGTGCTTTGCTAAAGCTGATTGGGGAAATGTAGGATATGGTGTGAGGAGTCGGTACACCTGCTAACATCAGAGGGAAGCATAGAGGTCATTACAAGCCAAATAACGCAACATATACTAAATGCAGAAGAGAACAGTATACCCAAAAAAACAACCAAGGGTAGGAAGAAAGTGGTGCCATGGTGGAATGAGGAATGCAGCAGGGCTATTAAAGAGCGAAACGATGCACTTAGAGAAAAGAAAATCATGACACAAAATAATGTTATAGAGTTTCAAAGGAAAGGGGCAGCTGCTCGAAGGACAATAAAATACACACAAAAGAGAACATGGAGAGAATTGTGTTCTACCATTGGCAGAGGAGTAACATTAGGTGATGTCTGGTCCATGTTTAAGCGGATGAGTGGGGAAAGGAAATCCATGGGGAGAGGCTGGCAGTGACAGATGAAGAGAAGGCAGGTATGTTAGGAAGGACACTTGCAGCAGTACATAGTGGGGAGCATCTCAGTGATATTCATAGGCAGCAAAAACAGCACTTACTAGCAGAGAATGAAAAGGTGAAGGAGAAGAGACAGGATAATATCAGCTCTGGATGTGGAATTAGTAAGAGTGAGTAATGATGTGGGAAAAACATTGAAAATGAAAGAGATAATGGCAATAGTGTACTTTGACATTGAAAAGGCGTATGACTCTATGTGGAGGGATGGGTTACTGATCACATTGAGTATATGGGTATTGGAGGGAGAATGTTCAATTGGGTAAGGGCCTTTTTAACAGACAGGACATTTAGAGTAAAGGTTGGAGCAGATATTTCCTATTATTTAGAAATAGAAAATGGTATTCCCCAAGGGAGTGCAGTCAGTCCAATATTATTTAACATCATGATTAATGACATATTGACATGCTTAGACACATGCATCCAATCGGCTCTGTACGCAGATGATGGGGCTATTTGGATGAGGGAAGACATGCCCCATACGTAATGGAGAAGCTAGAGCGATTAAAAAAAGTGGAGGTGGTCATATAACTGGGGATTCAAAATGTCAGAAAGCAAGTCATGCTACAGGTATTTACAAACAAACACAAGATTGATGGCCAACAGCTAACACTATATGATCGTCCAATGACAAAGGTGAATGAGTTCAAATACCTAGGACTGTGGTTTGATAGCAAAAATGCATATTAATCAAGTGGAAAACAAAATGCTAAAAAGTATTAAATGTATTGCGAGCTGTAGCTGGATGCAACTGGGGCGCAGACAAACAAGCATTAATAGACATTTACAGATGAATGATGAGGTTGTAGACTATAGACTATGGTTATAATAGCGTATGGAGCAGCAGCAAAAACATCGCTTTAAAAAAATTGATAGACTACAATATAAAGCATTGCGGCTGTGTATTGGAGCGATAAAGTCATCCCCTATCAATGCAGTTCTGATAGAAGCAGGAGAGACACTGCTGGAGATCAGAAGGGAGAAACTTGCTCTGTCATACTGGGTCAGGCTTCAAGGGAGTGGAGAGGAACATATCACAAACAGAAAACTACAGGATTGCGCATGAGGGGGTGAAAGGGAACGAGTGCGCATGAGGGGGTGAAAGGGAACGAGTGCGCATGAGGGGGGGGAAAGGGAACGAGTGTGCTGATAAATGAGCAAAAAGTGCACTACAAAAGGAAATAACTTTACCAGCTGAACTTGGAGAAGGAGAAGGAAAAGCAGTCATTAAGAGGAAAGGGATGGAGATCTGGCAGAAAAGGTGGGAGGAAGACCAGAAAGGCAAAGAGTATCATCAAGTTCAAAAGACAATCACAATTAATATTTAACACATCCCCAGTCTCCTGTCATGCCAACCTGCTCCTTTATTTCACATAAGTAATTTAAACACATTTAAGCCAACTACTCACAAAGTTGTGGCAATTTAATACTCACAACATGAAAGAATCAAAAAGAAATCAATAAAAACACAAGCATCAGTATAATTGAGCAGTTATGATACAGCCAGATGGCTACTGCAACACACACACACATCCTACTCTGCTGCCTATAGCATATGTCTATATAAGGGTATTTCCTCTCCGTCTCCTTCTCCTGACAGGGAAGTTTTCACTTCTCTCTTTCCAGCTTCTTGTTCATATAAACTGCTACTATTAAATACAAAGTAATTAAGTACACACATGAATATATAAAAACACACTTCTTATATATCAGGGGACATTAAAATGAATATACCAAAAATTACACTGTATTAAACTTCCTGCTATAATATATTAATGTAATTATCTTCAGCACACACACACACACACACACACACACACAGTAATGCTGACAGCAAAGACATGATGACTTCAAAGTTTAATATCCGTCCTCAGAGAATCGAGAATGGGGGAGAGATGGCAGCAACACACAGCACAGAATAATTACCGAAACTAAACAAAGTGTTTTTATTTATTTATTAAAATTATAACTACAAACTGAAAAAACAGGGGAAGCCCGGCTTCCCTTGGCCTCCGGGAGAAAACGCCACTGACTAACATAGAACTGCAGGAGAGGAATAAGGCCTCTTTAAAACATGCATCCAGCAGGTGTTCCTGAACTTCAGCAGCACGCTGACCTCTAGTGAATCAACACAGAGAGATATTCTCATACGGACCATTTACAACGAGGTGTGTGTATCTAGAGCAGGGGGTCCACACTTTCTTCACTGAGGGCCACATACAGAAAAACATACGAAGGTCTGGGCCGCTCACTCGAGGTTAATCGCCTCATAAGCTCTGTTATAAGTCAGCAAAATCAATCAAATGTAGGTGAAAATAGGGAGGCGTGAATTACACCAGAAATGCAGTAAAAAGACAAATATACGTAGATTAGATTCACACCTTAAAAAGGTGTGAAAGGAGGGATTTGTGGAGTCTATTTTTATATAACATTACAAGACTGATTCTTATTATTACATGATATGCTTATTGTGCTCATGAGATTGCTATGACGATAGAATAAATAGACACAATCACTAATCCCAGGTTCTGATGGGTTAGATACCAACGAGGGGAATAGTCAGAAGAAAGTTTTAGCTTGCAACAGAAAGTAGCAGAAGCCAGATGCAGGCACTGTAGAAGCAATGAGTTATTGAGGCTATGGCCTTGGCCGCCTGGGTTAGCTCCGCGCCCACGCATAGCTGGGAATCAGTATAACCAAGATTCCACTTTTCTGTAGAAGCTTCCTCAAAAAAAATTACATGATGGTGCCAGAGTAGGGAGGGACTTCCACAGGCCGGCCGAATGCTGATTGGAGGATCGTGTTGCCAAGAGACTCTGAGTCTGCGCAACAACCAAAGAGAACCAGGTCTAAACCGCAGTATCTCTTCAGCTAGTCTTGACCAATCATAAATGTACGGGCAACGCCCTGTGTAATAAAATGTATTGTCGCACGAGGTTCGAAGCTCTTGACGGATTTGGTGGTTACAGATTATAGTTTTGCTGCCTGCGATTTCCAAGACGTGACGAGTCCTTGGCCAAGTGATATATATCTTTTGCTCTCTTTACAATAGATAGTTAAACTTAGAAGTTGTCTGTCTTTTCTGGAATGATGAACCCAACATTTTCTGTGTAAATTATTATTAATATAATACAAATATTTAGATATAATTCATCATAATCTGTGTAGCAATTTACATTCTAATTTACAGCTGACAGTTTTTTTTTATTCACATAGAAAGTGACATTAATGGATGTTTGAACCACGGTTATAACGCTATCCGTGTCATTAACTATCACTAAGTTAACACAGAAAGCAAACATTAGCTAGTGAGACTGTTGTACTCCATGTATACAGTATTACTAATGAAATGGATGACCATTGGGAGGTGGTGGCGCTTGTCTTTTAAACTCAACCCTGTGAAACATAATATGATGTCTAAACATCTGAGCTCTGTTTAATATATTAAGATTTTTTAGTGGTTTTTGATGTTTTTCACAACTTTGTAGCGGTAGAGAAATGTGATTTTAAAAAAGAAGTTTAATTTATTCAATCTTTCAAAATATGGATTAAGAATATAATGTGAGTCAAAGCATTCAGAGCTTCATGTTGACTCCTTCATAGAGTACGCAGAGTCAACTGAAATACAGTTCTCTTAATCCTCTCTTAGTTTTCCTCTGATGTTCTGTACATGGTGCTTATCAGAAATGCATCCATCATGGGGCATTTTCCTGCATTTTTAATGTAATTAAAAGGGTCTTTTTCCATCAGTGCAGATGAACCCAGCAGGAAGAGCACAGATCTAATCAGAGCTCAGACTAATGATGTCTGTCAGCCATTAGAATTATTCATTACACCTCTACTTTTACGGCTACAACATCACTGAATGTCTGCTGGGTACGATGCCAATAAAAAACCTCGGAGGGGAAACACTGAGAGAGAGAAGACATGCAGATTTTAACAACTAAATGCCCGCCTCGTGTATCAGCGGCAGAGATGGTAAAAGCACACACATCCTTTACGGCCCGTCGCGTGCTTCAACAGAGACGCTTCCCATTCACTTTCAATGGGGTGACGTCACGCTTTGCCGAACTGCATTGTGGTTCGGTCGCGTCGCTTTGCCGCCGTTGCTTGCTTCGAAAGTTGAAAAAAGTTCAACTTTTCAAGCGTCGACGGAAGCGCCAGCCAATCAAATCATATGCCAGTACAAGCTCTAGCCAATCAAACCGCTGCTTGTGTGTCCGGGGCGGGAGATTAATGTGATTGGTTGTTAGTCGCACGCCAGACACGCCCACCGGCAAGTTTAAACACGACGCTGCCATGTGGACGCACCGTAACTCAAGTAGAAGTACAGACACTCGTCTTTAAAAATGCTCTGGTAAAAGTAGAAGTACTGACTAAACTTCTTTACTCAAGTAAAAGTAAAGAGGCTTTGAAATGTACTTCAGTAATGGACAAGATCATATGCGACTTAGACACTAGGTTCCGCACCACTCAATGTATTGTGGAAGAATTTTCTGCTGTTCTGAAAGTTGGGCAGATTGCTGAGGATAAAGTCGCTTCTGTTTGCCAACCACTGATCAGGAAGTATTCAAGAGATCTTACACCTGAGTTTGAAAATGAAGTAAGACACCTGAACACTGTGTATGCTGCCACTTTCCACACTAACTTGTCCCCTCTTGGTCTCCTGAATGCAATTCACAAGATGCAGCTGCAAAGCATTTTTGGAGAATTGTGCATTGTTTTACGTATATTTTGCACACTGCCTGTGACTGTTGCAGGAGGTGAGAGAGCTTTCAGTAAGCTACAATTGATAAAAAAAAACTATTTGAGGTCCACTATGTCTCAGGACAGGCTTTGCAGTCTTGCCATGCTGTCCATTGAAAGCCAGTTAGCTAGAAAGCTGGACTTCAAGGACTTAATCAGTGACTTTGCCTGTAATGCCCCTTTCACACCAACGCGTTTTCAGCTCCGGCTCGGAGCTGGAGCCTGAAAAGTGCCGGTTTTTCCTGTTCACACCGCAGCGGCGCCGCCTCTTAGTTCCGGAATCCGGTTCACTTCCAGCTCCAAAAATTGTTGGTCGCTTGGCGTAACCTTGGCGCACTGCCACTCCAACATCCAATCCCAGACCTTGAAGATTAATCACGGGGACTGTAGTCCTAAACGATAGCTGGGGATTATGGGTAGTGTAGTGTCTTCGGCCAACCTAAACTCAAAAATGTTGGCAATGATGCTCGAAATGTCCCTTACGTCTGTTTCCGGTTATTTTTATTTTGAAATTCAGTTCCTGACGAACGCCAAAAAAGCCCGAGATTATGGAATTAAACCAATAAATAAAAGCAAGGATACTTGTGTGTTATTAGTGAGTAAATAACAGTGTGTTATTTTGAAAAGAATAACAAATTAGAAGGAAAAAAAGATTTTAAAAATACGAGGCTCTGAGCCCCATTTATTTTCCTCAGAGACGGCAACACTAAAGGTCTAAAATAAAGATCTAAATGAATATTTGGGATGTTCTTGCCTTTAGATTCTCCCAATAAGTCCAAGTACAGAGGGTGACTTTGTTGTGAAAAAACACATTTCCACCAAAAAAACGTCAGCAACCATGAATGTGTACACATTCATGAAGTAATCTTCGTCATAACTAGCAAACTAAACATCATGTACATCTACTGCACAAATCATCAGAAATAAAAACTCATTACTCGCATAAAATGACATCAAAACGCATTTTAATGGCCAAATGAACCTTAAAATAGGCCTTTTCCACCGAGAATAACACGAAGGTCGGCCATTGTTGTTGATCACGTGGTCTGGGAGCTGTTGCAGCGTCCATAGCAACCACCTTAGCAACCATGAATGTGTACACATTCATGAAGTAATCTTCGTCATAACTAGCAAACTAAACATCATGTAAATCTACTGCACAAATAATCAGAAATAACAACTCATATTAATCGCATAAAATGACATCAAAACGCATTTTAATGGCCAAATGAACCTTAAATGTAGGCATTTTCCACCGAGAATAACACGAAGGTCGGCCATTGTTGTTGATCACGTGGTCTATGAAGGTCTATGGGACGCCCTGCCCGTAGAAGCCTGACGGTCAAGGGGTCCGCTGTGAACAATGTGGATTATCTTCGACAGCACACATTTAAAAGTTAATTTTTAAGACTTGACATGTATCACTTCGTTGCTAACTAGCCGCTGGGGAATGTTTTAAAACCAATTATCTGCTTAAAACAATCCGATTTGTGTTGGAGTCGGTGGCTAACAGCTAGCTTGTCAGGCTAACTGCTAGCTTGAAGACCGAATAACGTTTCTATTTTAGCTAACAGTGTGTCTTTTTGCGGTAAATGATGGTACCTGGGCTAAAACGGGGTTTTAAGAACTATATAGAGGATTTACAAACATGGAACAAGCAGGACAACAAGGAGAAACTGAGCAAAGTCACATGATACACAATAACAGCCGAGAGTCGCATCTACTTCTGACCCATGGGAGCTTATTTCGGAAAAGTTTGTATTGTAGTCAATGGGGAGAGAAAGATTATCTTTCGATGCCGTTTGAATTGTGCCACGAATTACACATATGATGTTTGTCAATCTTAAAAAATCATTTCCACGTCAAAAAAAGTCATAGTTTGTCGTAAAACTGTTGAAATATAAGACTATGAAAAATACGCAACTAGAAAGACTACAAATCCCAGAGTCCCGGTCCCGCATGCTGGCTCTCACGGAACCGACTAACTCCCCTTGTGTGTATGCACAGCTATCAACACGCCCAGACTTGGAGTGATTTTCACCTCTTTTAATACTTTCCGCCTCATTCTGAAAGAAAGAAGTGAAATGTTTTCAACGTGACAGCCGTCTTGGTGTGTGGTGCGAGACGGGAGATGTAGTTCATTGAGCTGCCCCCCCTTGCCCCCCCGTAGATCCGCCCCTGCCTGAGACACAGTGTCTCCTTGGGGCTTAACAGGTTACAAAAATATATTTAAAAAAATTAAAAAAATTAATTTTTAATTTTTAATAAACAAGGTAAATATTATATAATTGGTATTGTTACAGAATAATTCTCCTTTACTCCTAGATATGTAACCTTTTGCCCTTTGACGTTTATGACCAACCCTGATGTCTGTTATCTCCCTTACGGAATGGGCTGCCTGAGCCATATGTTGTTGTTCCCAGTTTATCACCGGGCAACTCTCGGTCATAAATGGTTTATGGTTGTGAGAACGCTGGAACACTTCCTTCTCGGTGTTTGTGGACTCCAAGGTGTAATCTTCGAGGCCATGAGGGTCAGACAAGTGATTCAGTGTCCCCAGATGTTTAGGCTATCTCTAGTGTTCCCAGATGTTTAGTTTATCTCCCTCACTATGTTGATTACTCTCTGTGAACCTATTAAAAGTTCTAGCAAAAGAGAGGCGCTTCAGAATTGATGTGGCAACTCTCCCGTGCAGTCAGATCCGTGACTGCTGTGACTTGTGATGTGAATCCTCCGGCCGATACTCCTAAATAAACCATCAGTGTTTGACATCAAAACTCCTGCTCATCCCGTGTCTCCTTCATGAGTCGGTGACTCCCACTGCAATGCTACACAGAAGTTTCCCCGACAGGTATCAGTCAAATGTATAATCTACAATAAAATATCGTTTAAAATTGTGTTACGATGTCTAAAGTTACTGATAAGTGATAAGTCACATGTTTCCTGCCTGGCCTTGCCCGTGTATCATTACCTTCTCTCGTCTGGGCGCTATGCACAGCGCCCAGACGAGAGTGCAGCAGAAGGCAACTGTTGCTATCTTTAAACTATGCCGGCGAAACATTATTTCAGCCAATCAGCGTCGTCAAATCTGATGGTCACAGGGCCCGGTGCAGTCTGTGAGTTGTTTGGACTCGTATCCAAGGAGACAAAACAGGAAGCTGTCATTCACTCTGGAAGCTATCATTAGCAGCTAATAGGAAAACTATTGTGTCCATAAAAATGGAATTATGAATTAGCTACCTAAAGCTACGTCGTGTGTTGTCTGTATTTGCTTCCCCTGTTGCGAGTTCTGATCGCTCAGTGATGATACTTATATTTCTAGAATCTGTGGAATCTCAGCTTGTTAGCTAAGCTTGTGTGTGCATATCCAATAAGTATATCCATTAATTTATACCTAGAGTGAGTTTGCATTTTTTCGCTCAGGGCTCATTTAGACGCTTCTTGTGAGACTTGTGTTTTGTTTCGGTAAACATGGTTCATATAATCAGTTAGCTGAGTTTCTTCCCGTTAAATGAGTAGGACACATGAATAGTTTATTACATTTTAAGAAGCGCTGAGACACAGTTTCGTGAGAAAAAAACGGGGGAAAAAGCCCCTTAACAGGTTAAATGGGAATTAAATCATATTAAGTAATTTTGAGTGTTCCCAAAGCCCCGGTGTTCTGCAGTGTGTGTGGGCCTACTGTACTGTTGCACAGTTTATACTGTAGAAACTATGTCCAGGACAAGGTGTTTGGAAGTTTTGGAAGATTCATAGCTAACCACACTGAACATTATGGAGGTATTGATCAGTCTTCTCATATTTTTAAGCCTCAATTTGTCCTCCCCCCCCCCCCTCTAACATCACCAGAAGTTATAATTTAAGGGGTCTTTTCTCAATTTGTTTTACCGGGGGAGAATCCCCCCGGACCCCCCTAGTATTGTTTGATCACCATTTCCACAGCCCCACCTAAAATATTTTCCACCAGCCGCCACTGATTGAGGCTATACATTTACAGTGGAGGAAACAAGTATTTAACCCCCTTCAGATTTTGTAAGTTTACCAACTTATTTTTACAACTAAAAGCTCTTTTCAAAGGAAGAGCAGGTTGTAACCGAGGCTCTGTGTAGGTCAGAGTCTGAGCGCTGCTGCTCCTCCTGGAATGAGTCAGCGTTTGATAAGCCCTGCTCTCAGACACAGCCAGCTCCACTCTGTACTTCCTGGTTCCTCCCCTTCAGATCCAGGTGTAAAGTACAAGAGCTGATAGGCCACATTCACTGCTCACACACACACACACACACACATGCTGTTCAGATAACCTGTCACACTAGTTTCAGCTCTCAGGAAGTGAAGCTCAGACACTCGCTGCTACTGAGAGGTGAAATGGCGCAGAAAGGAGTTCAGCTGGACCGGGAAACCTTCTCTTGTCCCATCTGTCTGGATCTACTGAAGGATCCGGTGACGACTCCCTGTGGACACAGCTACTGCATGAAGTGTATTAAACAGCACTGGGATGGAGAGCTATTCCACAGCTGCCCTCAGTGCAGGCAGCGCTTCACACCGAGGCCTGTCCTGCTGAAGAACACCATGTTAGCAGCTTTAGTGGAGGAGCTGAAGAAGACTGGACCCCCAGCTGCTCCTGCTGATCTCTGCTATGCTGGAGCTGAAGATGTGGCCTGTGATGTCTGCACTGGGAGGAAGCTGAGAGCCTGTAAGTCCTGCCTCGTGTGTCTGGCCGCTTACTGTGACCAACACCTCCAGCCTCATTATGAATTGCCTGTCTTTAAAAAACACAAGCTGGTGGAGCCCTCCAAGAAGCTCCAGGAGAACATCTGCTCTCGTCACGACGAGGTGATGAAGCTGTTCTGCCGCACTGATCAGCAGAGTATCTGTTCTCTCTGCTCTATGGATGAACACAAAGGCCACGACACGGTGTCAGCTGCAGCAGAGAGGACTGAGAGGCAGAGAGAGCTGGAGGGGAGTCGACTCAACATCCAGCAGAGGATCCAGGATGGCGAGAAGGAGGTGAAGCTGCTTCAGCACGAGGTGCAGGCCGTCAATGGCTCTGCTGATAAAGCAGTGGAGGACAGTGAGAAGACGTTCACTGAGCTGATCCGTCTCATG
Source organism: Gymnodraco acuticeps (assembly GCF_902827175.1). Taxonomy (NCBI): domain Eukaryota; kingdom Metazoa; phylum Chordata; class Actinopteri; order Perciformes; family Bathydraconidae; genus Gymnodraco; species Gymnodraco acuticeps. The sequence goes on from NW_022991042.1 coordinate 135,988, forward strand.
GAGAAGAGAAGCTCTGATGTGAAGCAGCAGCTCAGATCCCAGCAGAAGAGAGAAGTGAGTCGAGTCAGAGAGCTCCAGGAGAAGCTGGAGCAGGAGATCAGGGAGCTGAAGGGGAGAGACGCTGAGCTGAAGCTGCTGCTGTCTCACACAGAGGATCACAACCAGTTCCTGCTCAGCTACCCCTCACTGTCAGCCCTCAGTGAAGCTACACACTCCTCCAGCATCAACCTCCGTCCTCTGAGCTACTTTGAGGACGTGACTGCGGCCCTGTCAGCAGTCAGAGACAAACTACAGGACGTCCTGAGAGAGGAATGGGTGGATGTTTTACTGTCAGCAGCAGAGCCCACCACCAGAGCTTGGTTCTTAAAATATTCACAGGAGATCACTCTGGATCCAAACACAGCAGAGACACATCTGTTATTATCTGAGGGGAGCAGAAAAGCAACATTCATGAACCAACAACAGTCTCATTCCAGTCACCCAGACAGATTCACTGGATGGTATCCTCAGGTCCTGAGTAGAGAGAGTCTGACTGGACGTAGTTACTGGGAGGTGGAGTGGAGAGGGGCAGGAGTTCGTGTTGCAGTCGCATACAAGAATATCAGCAGAGCAGGGACTGGATGTTTATTTGGACACAATGACAAATCTTGGTCCTTAGATTGTTTCCAACACAGGTATTCATTTCTTCACAACAGTATCAGCACTCCCGTCTCAGGTCCTCTGTCCTCCAGAGTAGGAGTGCACCTGGATCACAGAGCAGGTGTTCTGTCCTTCTACAGCGTCTCTGAAACCATGACTCTCCTCCACAGAGTGCAGACCACGTTCACTCAGCCGCTGCATGCTGGACTTTATCTTTATTATATTAATGGAGACACAGCTGAGTTTTGTAAACTCAAATAGCCTGAAGTCCTTGGAGGAACTCTTCTACTTCTTAAACTCACCGTGTGTCCATCAGAGCTGATTGTCCATGTCTTCACTGCAGAGATCAGCTGTCAATCAAACATGATGGGCGGGGCTTCAACATCTTCTCATCGAGTTGTTCTGTAGATGCTGGACTTTCTTCCGGCTCCTTCCTGTGTCTGTGTAGCATGGAGGCTGTCACTGCTCAGGAGGATCCTTGTTCACCTGTAAACTTTGCTCTAAATATGTGTTGGATATTTCTTTTGATTCTTGTTGTTGTTTCTCTTGAGTCTTCAGAGAGAAAGCAGCAGAGCTTCTTTTATTGTGCACATTTTATTCCACTTTCTAAAACAACAGAGACATTTATAATCACATGTATTATTCTGACAGATGAAATGATATCACTTCCTGTCATGATCATAATAATAAGTACATCATTTATTATTCTGCTGTAAATAACTTGAGTCTTTCATCGGGAAATAAATTGTATAATATTACAGTTATTGTTTTGTAGACTAATTGTTGTTGTTGTTGTTGTTGTTGTTGTTGTTGTTGTCCAAATAGAAAGTGGGTACTCTGATGTTTTATAGAACATAACTTATCAGGATAATAATCAATAAGGATATCATGTATGGTTCTGTTTGAAACAGCTGAGATGAAACACATGGTGTGGAGAAAGTGAAGCTGATCATGAAATCATTGAACAGACTTCACTGATGGGATGTGTGATCAAATTAAATGGATAATTAATAAAGGTTTGTCTTTCAAAAACAAAAAGGATGTTCTTCTTGTATTATGTCCAAGGTGCCGTACGAAGCTGATGGAGGTGATCTGAGACTTTGAAGCTCAGCGCAAGTTCAACCAGGAAGACCGTCTTTATTCATTCATTTACTATTTCCAAGTTACTACTCTCTCTCCTCTCAATAAGTGATCGGGGGCGTCACTCCCCAGCTTAACCAATCACTTCGCTCCATTCTCACAAGCTTATCATAGTGCCCCGGTAAACCTTTTAAATCTGCTCTCCCCTCTGACAGCTGTCATTTCAGGTGACTCGACGCAACCCCCCTCCACCCTTTCCACCTCCTGTCCCTCTGAATCCAGGGTCAAGTTAAGCCCCTCCCCTTCAGACCGACCCCGACCATCCATTCACCACCACACCAGGGTCAAGCTAAGCCCCTCCCCTTCAGACCGACCCCAACATACCAACCTCCCCTAATTCCTCCACACCAGGGTTTCAAGCTAAAGCCCCTCCCCCTTCAGACCGAACCAAACTATCCATTCACCCACCACCAGTGTCTAGACCCCGGGGGGTTTCATCGGATCGGTTCTCCCCTCCCAAATGATACTCCTGCACAATGGGGCCTAATCGCCAAAACTCCATTACATTCATTCGTGTATTCCTGGCAATAAATATGTATTCTTTCATCAAACCGTCTCTCATGATTGAATAACTGAGTTTCCTCCTGAAACAAAGCACAGTGTTCATCATCACTCAGTCTGTCCCCTCCCTCATGCTAGTGGGGCGCAGCGGCGAAACCGTGTCGCGCCCACACTAATTGCGCCGCATAAGCGCGCCGCATTTTCGGGTCAGTTGAGGCCCCCTCCGCAAGATGAGGCCCCACGCAGTCTGCATGATCGGCCTGGAGAGACGGCCCTGCTTATTAGCTGGCCCTAACGTGTAAAGTTATACAAGCATTTTGTACCAGTGCTTTTCACAAGTAGACTCTTGCAGGCCAGAGTAGCTGGAGTGAGTCAAGAAGAAGAAGAAGAAGAAGAAGATTCAACTTATTGTCATTACGTAGTACAGGCACTATGTGTGGATGATGTGTTCAAAGCTAAATGTGAATGCAAAAGTCTTAAAGATACTGTTACAGCAGAATTGCACTAGTTCCAGATAACTGTTATGTTGAATGCAGTATAACAGCCAAATGTTTAAAGCTATTAAAAAGAAAAGGGCAATGTGATATTCATGTGAATGTATTGTGCTCTCAGTATAACTGCGCCCCCTGCTGTCTACACAGGAGATAGATACACTAGCAGTGATGAAGTGCACAGTAAGCATGTATAACGTGTGTGAGCCAGCACTGGTTAATAAACCCTGTTAACGTTAAGTGATCAGGACGGACAAAAAGAGGAAAAGGAAAAGAGAGTTCACTGAACATGGTTTACAAACATGGAACAAGCAGGAAAACAAGGAGAAACTGAGCTAATATTGCTAATGCTACCCCAACTGACATTAAACGGAAATCAGGTATGTTCAAATTCAAATATTTATCACCTGTTTTAAACTGTGTGTTATTTTCATGTTTTCAATCTGTCTAAAGTAGGTGATTTCCACAATCGTTTCCAAATTATTTTATATTTACAAGCTCAAAAGTCAAAGTCACATGATACACAATAACAGCCGAGAGGCAAAGTCCCGTCCATCTACTTCCGGTCCATGGGACCTTATTTCTGAAAAGTATGTATTGTAGTCAATGGGGAGATAAAGATTATCTTTCGATCCCGTTGAATTGTGCCACGAATTACACAATATGATGTTTGTCAATCTTAAAAAATCATTTCCACGTCAAAAAAAGTCACATTTTGTCGTAAAAACTGTGAAATATAAGACTATGAAAAATACGCAACTAGAAAGACTACAAATCCCAGAGTCCCGGTCCCGCATGCTGGCTCTCACGGAACCGACTAACTCCCCTTGTGTGTATGCACAGCTCTCAACGTGCCCAGACTTGGCAGTGATTTTCAGCTCGTTTAATACTTTCCGCCTCGTTCTGAAAGAAAGAAGTGAAATGTTCACGTGACGGGCCGTCTGGGTGTGGTGGTGCGAGACGGGAGATGTAGTTCATTGAGTGGTTTCACACACAAAAAGTGTTACTTCACATTCTTTACGACACATTTTAATTGTGTTGACTTGCAAAATTATCTTTTAATTGACAACATCATATGTTGTAATTTGTGGCACAATTCAAACGAGATCAAAAGATAATCTTTCTCTCTCATCGACTTCAATACATACTTTTCAGACAATAAGGTCCCATGGAGGAAAGGGAGGACTTCGCCCTCTCTATCAATGTGCAGGGGTGGGGACGAATTGAAGTACATTAAATCACAGTGTACACATTTCACAGATGAATTTTCGTTATATAGCAAAATGTAACTTTTTTGCAGTAATACTTTTTACATTATACTATATTCAGTTGATTCAACAGCACCACAAACTGCAGCAGCCTTTACAATGAGTATGATGTTAATTGAACTCCCTTTTTTAAACAAACAAACTGTTGGTTTGAACAACTACAACAACCAAACAACAAGAACTGAGTATTACAACCTTCATAAAGACAAGCATTTGTGACAGGATTGTTGCAGGTTTCAGCTACGTGTTCCTAATACACTGGCTGTTTTTACATTGTAATAAGTAAGAATGCACACACATGTTCTATAAACAATACAAGTTGCTATTTGCATGTGTTTTGTTCCTAAACATCATTAATGCTGCACATCTGGCCCATGCTATTCAGTGTTCGCTTATTTACAGCTGCAGTTCACCCCAGTTAACCAATAGAGGACAGTGTTTAGTGTTGCTCTGTATTTCAGGGCTGATTCACACACTCCCCCCCCTGTGGTGATCCAGAGGCTCTGAGAATAACACACCTCAGACCTCTAGTGAACTGTTTTCACATGTTAACCTCTGGCAGAGCATTGTTCCACATGAGAGCTTTCCCACGGTGAAGTCAGTGGATTATTCAGACACTCACTGTGGGAGAAATCAGTTTAATGTGCACATTTACTGGATTTAATGGAATCAAAGATATCATTCCCTCTTGTACTGGGATGGAAGCAGAAGCCAGGTCTTGGGCAGTAGCTAAATACTTTTAATAAAGTACTTCACTTCAGTATTTCCATTTTCTACAACTTCAAACTTCTACACTACATTTTAGATGCACATATTGCACCATTTAACTCCACTAGTTGTATTTAATAACTTTTGTACTTTGCAAACCATCATTAATATTACAAAGTATAGTCAAATGAATGATGATGCATAGATTAAGATAATTACTTTGTGACTTCCTGTGTGAATTCCCAGATTTCTCCTCTACTCTGCATTTATTGAACTATTAAAAAAAAAAAAATTGTTTAATGTTTAAATTGCATTTAAATCATCAGAAAACATTAGGAATAAATACATAAAAAATTGATAATTAAATAAAATAGATAATAATAATAAAAGTAATTAACTAAAATCAATTCGACCTTTTTCCGCTTTAACGTTAAATAAAATTAACTATCTTCATTTTTTAAAAACAGATTTTTCGTACCCTGTAATGGCTTTGTACTCTAACCATGCTGTACGCAATCATGGCCTTTTATCTTTGTGTACCTTTTTGTATTATCGCTCTCCAGTGTACCTACAATACTTTTTATGAGTTTTTTAGTGGTTTCTAATTAACCTGGAATCCATTTATTGCACTGACCCTGCATTTTATTTAAATCTCTATCAAATATGCATGAATTAAAAAGAAAGAACACTAACTAGGTAAGAAGCCCCTGAGACCACAGTTTCGTGAGAAGAAAAGACCCGCAGGCCCCGGTACGGGGGCTCTCGGGCTTATACAGGTTCATGAGGATCACAGAACCTCTCCTTAGTCAGCAACCAAAGCTTGCTTTCACCTGTGAAACCTGTTCCTCCCCGGACTCTGGTCCTCTGCTCTGCGACTCTGATCTCTGAAGAGTCCTTCTTCTACTTTCTGCCACACTTTGTTTTTTGCAGCTGCCTTTGTTCAGTCTGGCTTTTAGTTCTTTAGTTGATTCAAATGTTAAGCAGCAAACCCCAAAGTTAGTCATTCTGCTGTGTGAAAGAGTTTGTTATTTGAAATGAGACCTTTACGTTGACTTGCTCTCCTTCTAAAGACTAGCGTTGGATCATTTCCCTCCAAATAGATCATGTTCAGCCTCTGATGTGATGATTTGACATGTGAAGCAGAGGAGAGAGCGGGAAGTGACCCATCAGATATCAATACCATATCCGCACCATCAGATAATGTTTCCAGAGAGACTCCACCCTCGCTTTACGCATTTGATATAATGCGAGGACAAAACACGAGATGCTCAGAATAAAGAGAGAGAGAGAGAGACATGGATCACCTGCTGCTGCTGTGTGATGCTACTGGTCTGTAGCTCAGGTAAGAATCCACTTTGTTATTTATTATATTCAAATATCTTTGTGATCTCTCAAGAAAAAAACTACTCGTACACACACACACACACACACACACACACACACACACACACACACACACACACACACACCACGCACACACACACCACAGACCATGGTGCACTTTAATGCTACGATGTGTGATCTTAGATAGTAACTCAAGTGTATTAAATATATCCTCGTCAAATACTCCACATGTGTTGGATAGACGTTAGTGATTTGTGATTGGCCCACATTCAGACCAATCAGGAGCTGAGCAGCACTAAACTTGTAGAAGCCGAGTATGTGGTGTTCCAACTGTTTCTTTGCACACGATTGAAGGCTCTATACGAGGTGATGGGGAATGGACCATCAATACCCTCCTCACCTCCTTCCACGAGACCCTGGGAGCCATGCCGAGTGTCATGGGGCATTTCAGTGCCTGAACTCTCGGGGTCTCACTGCAGAATGTGGGGGTCTGGAAAGCAGCAGCAGGGAGATGGTT
>NW_022991043.1:0-20000 GCF_902827175.1 Gymnodraco acuticeps
CTATATGTCTCTATATGTCCTCTATATGTCTCTATATGTCCTCTATATGTCTCTATATGTCTCTATTTGTCTCTATATCTCCTCTATTTGTCTCTATATGTCTCTATATCTCCTCTATATGTCTCTATATCTCCTCTATTTGTCCTCTATATGTCTCTATATGTCTCTCTATGTCTCTATATGTCCTCTATGTCTCTATATGTCTCTATATGTCTCTATATCTCCTCTATTTGTCCTCTATTTGTCCTATATGTCTCTATATGTCTCTATATGTCCTCTATGTCTCTATATGTCTCTATATCTCCTCTATTTGTCTCTATATGTCTCTATTTGTCTCTATTTGTCTCTATATGTCTCTATATGTCTCTATTTGTCTCTATATGTCTCTATATCTCTCTATTTGTCTATATGTCTCTATATCTCCTCTATTTGTCTCTATATGTCTCTATTTGTCTCTATTTGTCTCTATATGTCTCTATTTGTCTCTATTTGTCTCTATATGTCTCTATATCTCTCTATTTGTCTATATGTCTCTATTTGTCTCTATATCTCCTCTATATGTCTCTATATGTCTCTATTTGTCTCTATATGTCTCTATTTGTCTCTATATGTTCTCTATATCTCTCTATTTGTCTATATGTCTCTATATGTCTCTATTTGTCTCTATATGTCTCTATATGTCTCTATATGTCTCTATTTGTCTCTATTTGTCTCTATATGTCTCTATATGTCTCTATTTGTCTTTATATGTCTCTATTTCTCTCTATTTGTCTCTATATGTCTCTAAATGTCTCTATATGTCTCTATTTGTCTCTATATGTCTCTATTTGTCTTTATGTGTCTATTTGTCTCTATATGTCTCTATATGTCTCTATGTGTCTCTATATCTCTCTATTTGTATCTATATGTCTCTATGTGTCTCTATATCTCTCTATATGTCTCTAAATGTCTCTATATGTCTCTATATGTCTCTATTTCTCTCTATTTGTCTCTATATGTCTCTAAATGTCTCTATGTCTCTATTTGTCTCTATAGCTCCTCTATTTGTCTCTATTTGTCTTTATATGTCTCTATTTGTCTCTAAATGTCTCTATATGTCTCTATTTGTCTCTATATGTCTCTATATGTCTCTATTTGTCTCTATTTGTCTCTATTTGTCTTTATATGTCTCTATATGTCTCTATTTGTCTCTATTTGTCTTTATATGTCTCTAAATGTCTCTATATGTCTCTATTTGTGTCTATATCTCCTCTATATGTCTCTATTTGTCTCTATATGTCTCTATTTGTCTCTAAATGTCTCTATATGTCTCTATTTGTCTCTATATCTCCTCTATATGTCTCTATATGTCTCTATATGTCTCTATTTGTCTCTATTTGTCTTTATATGTCTCTATTTGTCTCTATATGTCTCTAAATGTCTCTATATGTCTCTAAATGTCTCTATATGTCTCTATATGTCTCTATATGTCTCTAAATGTCTCTAAATGTCTCTATATGTCTCTATTTGTCTCTATATGTCTCTATTTGTCTCTAAATGTCTCTATATGTCTCTATTTGTCTCTATATCTCCTCTATATGTCTCTATATGTCTCTATTTGTCTCTATATGTCTCTAAATGTCTCTATATGTCTCTAAATGTCTCTATATGTCTCTATATGTCTCTATATGTCTCTATATGTCTCTATATGTCTCTATATGTCTCTAAATGTCTCTATATGTCTCTATTTGTCTCTATATGTCTCTATATGTCTATTTGTCTCTATTTGTCTCTATTTGTCTTTATATGTCTCTATTTGTCTCTATATGTCTCTATTTGTCTCTATTTGTCTCTATATCTCCTCTATATGTCCTCTATTTGTCTCTATATGTCTCTATTTGTCTTTATATGTCTCTATTTGTCTCTATATGTCTCTATTTGTCTCTATATCTCCTCTATATGTCTCTATATGTCTCTATATGTCTCTATTTGTCTTTATATGTCTCTATTTGTCTCTATATGTCTCTATTTGTCTCTATATCTCCTCTATATGTCTATATTTGTCTCTATATGTCTCTATTTGTCTCTATATCTCCTCTATATGTCTCTATTTGTCTCTATATGTCTCTATATCTCCTCTATATGTCTCTATTTGTCTCTATTTGTCTCTATATGTCTCTATTTGTCTCTATATGTCTCTATATGTCTCTATTTGTCTTTATGTGTCTCTATTTGTCTCTATATGTCTCTATTTGTCTCTATTTGTCTCTATATGTCTCTATTTCTCTCTATTTGTCTTTATATGTCTCTAAATGTCTCTATATGTCTCTATTTGTCTTTATATGTCTCTATTTGTCTCTATATCTCCTCTATTTGTCTCTATTTGTCTCTATTTGTCTCTAAATGTCTCTATTTGTCTCTATATGTCTCTATTTGTCTCTATATCTCCTCTATATGTCTCTATATGTCTCTATATGTCTCTATTTGTCTCTATTTGTCTCTATATCTCCTCTATTTGTCTCTATTTGTCTCTATATCTCCTCTATTTGTCTCTATATGTCTCTATTTGTCTTTATATGTCTCTATTTGTCTCTATTTGTCTCTATATGTCTCTATATGTCTCTATTTCTCTCTATTTCTCTCTATTTGTCTCTATATGTCTCTAAATGTCTCTATTTGTCTTTATATGTCTCTATTTGTCTCTATTTGTCTCTATATGTCTCTATATGTCTCTATTTCTCTCTATTTCTCTCTATTTGTCTCTATATGTCTCTAAATGTCTCTATTTGTCTTTATATGTCTCTATTTGTCTCTATTTGTCTCTATATGTCCTCTATATGTCTCTATTTCTCTCTATTTCTCTCTATTTGTCTCTATATGTCTCTAAATGTCTCTATATGTCTCTATTTGTCTCTATATCTCCTCTATTTGTCTCTATTTGTCTCTATTTGTCTTTATGTGTCTCTATTTGTCTCTATATGTCTCTATATGTCTCTATTTGTCTCTATTTGTCTCTATATGTCTCTATTTGTCTCTATATGTCTCTATATCTCCTCTATATGTCTCTATTTGTCTCTATTTGTCTCTATATGTCCTCTATATGTCTCTATTTGTCTCTATATGTCTCTATATGTCTCTATTTGTCTCTATTTGTCTCTATTTGTCTCTATATCTCCTCTATATGTCTCTATTTGTCTCTATTTGTCTCTATATGTCCTCTATTTGTCTCTATTTGTCTCTATATGTCTCTATTTGTCTCTATATCTCCTCTATATGTCTCTATATGTCTCTATATCTCCTCTATATGTCTCTATATGTCCTCTATTTGTCTCTATATGTCTCTATATGTCTCTATTTGTCTCTATATCTCCTCTATATGTCTCTATATGTCTCTATATCTCCTCTATATGTCTCTATATGTCTCTATATCTCCTCTATATGTCTCTATTTGTCTCTATTTGTCTCTATATGTCTCTATATGTCTCTATTTGTCTTTATGTGTCTCTATATGTCTCTATTTCTCTCTATTTGTCTTTATATGTCTCTATTTGTCTCTATATCTCCTCTATTTGTCTCTATTTGTCTCTAAATATCTCTATTTGTCTCTATATGTCTCTATTTGTCTCTATATCTCCTCTATATGTCTCTATATGTCTCTATATGTCTCTATTTGTCTCTATTTGTCTCTATATCTCCTCTATTTGTCTCTATTTGTCTCTATATCTCCTCTATTTGTCTTTATATGTCTCTATTTGTCTCTAAATGTCTCTATATGTCTCTATTTGTCTCTATATCTCCTCTATTTGTCTCTATTTGTCTCTATTTGTCTTTATGTGTCTCTATTTGTCTCTATATGTCTCTATTTGTCTCTATTTGTCTCTATATGTCTCTATTTGTCTCTATTTGTCTCTATATGTCTCTATATCTCCTCTATATGTCTCTATATGTCCTCTATTTGTCTCTATATGTCCTCTATATGTCTCTATATGTCCTCTATATGTCTCTATATGTCTCTATATGTCTCTATTTGTCTCTATATGTCCTCTATATGTCTCTATTTGTCTCTATATCTCCTCTATATGTCTCTATTTGTCTCTATTTGTCTCTATATGTCTCTATATGTCTCTATTTCTCTCTATTTGTCTCTATATGTCTCTATATGTCTCTATATGTCTCTATTTGTCTCTATATTTCCTCTATATGTCTCTATTTCTCTCTATTTGTCTCTATATGTCTCTAAATGTCTCTATATGTCTCTATTTGTCTCTATATGTCTCTAAATGTCTCTATATGTCTCTATTTGTCTCTATATCTCCTCTATATGTCTCTATATGTCTCTATATGTCTCTATTTCTCTCTATTTGTCTCTATATGTCTCTAAATGTCTCTATATGTCTCTATTTGTCTCTATATTTCCTCTATATGTCTCTATTTGTCTCTATTTGTCTCTATATGTCTCTATTTGTCTCTATATGTCCTCTATATGTCTCTATTTGTCTCTATTTGTCTCTATATGTCTCTATATGTCTCTATTTGTCTCTATTTGTCTCTATATGTCTCTATTTGTCTCTATATGTCTCTATTTGTCTCTATATCTCCTCTATATGTCTCTATTTGTCTCTATATGTCTCTATTTGTCTCTATATGTCTCTATTTGTCTCTATATCTCCTCTATATGTCTCTATTTGTCTCTATTTGTCTCTATATGTCCTCTATATGTCTCTATTTGTCTCTATTTGTCTCTATATGTCTCTATTTGTCTCTATTTGTCTTTATATGTCTCTATTTGTCTCTATATGTCTCTATATCTCCTCTATATGTCTCTATATGTCTTTATATGTCTCCATTTGTCTCTATATGTCTCTATATGTCTCTATTTGTCTCTATTTGTCTCTATATGTCTCTATTTGTCTCTATATGTCTCTATATCTCCTCTATATGTCTCTATTTGTCTCTATTTGTCTCTATATGTCCTCTATATGTCTCTATTTGTCTCTATATGTCTCTATTTGTCTCTATATCTCCTCTATATGTCTCTATTTGTCTCTATATGTCTTTATATGTCTCTATTTGTCTCTATATGTCTCTATTTGTCTCTATTTGTCTCTATTTGTCTCTATTTGTCTTTATATGTCTCTATTTGTCTCTATATGTCTCTATATGTCTCTATTTGTCTCTATTTGTCTTTATATGTCTCTATTTGTCTCTATTTGTCTCTATATGTCTCTATTTGTCTCTATTTGTCTCTATTTGTCTCTATATGTCTCTATTTGTCTCTATATGTCTCTATATGTCTCTATTTGTCTCTATATCTCCTCTATATGTCTCTATTTGTCTCTATATGTCTCTATATGTCTCTATTTGTCTCTATATCTCCTCTATATGTCTCTATTTGTCTCTATATGTCTCTATATGTCTCTATTTGTCTCTATATCTCCTCTATATGTCTCTATTTGTCTCTATTTGTCTCTATATGTCTCTATATGTCTCTATATGTCTCTATGTGTCTCTATATGTCTCTATATGTCTCTATTTGTCTCTATATCTCCTCTATATGTCTCTATTTGTCTCTATTTGTCTCTATATGTCTCTATATGTCTCTATGTGTCTCTATATGTCTCTATATGTCTCTATTTGTCTCTATTTGTCTCTATATGTCTCTATTTGTCTCTATTTGTCTCTATATGTCTCTATATGTCTCTATATGTCTCTATATGTCTCTATGTGTCTCTATATGTCTCTATATGTCTCTATTTGTCTCTATATCTCCTCTATATGTCTCTATTTGTCTCTATATGTCTCTATATGTCTCTATTTGTCTCTATATCTCCTCTATATGTCTCTATTTGTCTCTATTTGTCTCTATATGTCTCTATATGTCTCTATATGTCTCTATATGTCTCTATGTGTCTCTATATGTCTCTATATGTCTCTATTTGTCTCTATATCTCCTCTATATGTCTCTATATGTCCTCTATCTGTCTCTATATCTCCTCTATATTGTGTTACATGTATGTTTTAGTTCAGCTCTCATTCTGATAGGAAGTGAAAAAGAGATAACATTTAAATTCTTAATGTTGAAGAAGTTTCCAAGTAAAGGATTTAAATTGGCTCACATAAATATATGTAGTCTAAGAAATAAAGTGTCTGAGATAGAGGAAATATTATCATGTGGTATTCATTAGCGATATCTGAAACTCACTTAGAGACACATGTGATGACGCTGCTGTGGACATTGATGGATATAGTATATTTAGAAAGGACAGGAATGCATATGGAGGTGGGTGGCAGTATACATTCAAAAGCAAATACCAGCTACAGTGAGATATGATTTGATGTCTGCTGATAGTGAAGTACTTTGGTTGCTAATGCATTGGCCTCACTTGAAACCTTTGTTGTAGGATGTTGTTACCTCCAAATGCAAACTTCATTTATTTTGACAAATGATGTGAAATGTTAGACAACGTTTGTGATCTTGACAGAGAGATTTATTTTATCGGAGATTTAAATATTGACTGGAATATGTTGCACTGTGCCTTTAAAAACAAGCTGCTAATAACTAATGCATGTCACTTGGTACAAATGGTGACTACACCTATATTGACTCATTTCAGCCACGTATGTTCTCAGGCCATATCAGTTCCAGCAGGGTGTTCTGATCATAATGTAATCATTATCCTGAGAAAGACAAAGGTGCAGAAAGCTGGTCCCAAAGTCATTGTGAGGAGATCAATGAAATATTTGAGTGAAGAGTCATTTCTACAGGATGTTCAAAAGATATGTTGGAAACATGTTTTTGAGAAAGTGGATCCAGACGATGCTCTTGATGTCTTTCATTTGTTATTCATGCAGGTTGTCACGATCTGTCTGCGTTGTGTCTTGTTTGGATCTGTCTGTGGTTCCCTGTCGTTAGTTTCCCTGGTGTGTCTGATTACCCGATTGTGTTCACCTGTGGCCCCTGTGTTTTCTCCTCCCTCCTCACCTGTGTCTTGTTTGTGTGTTTAGTCTTGTGTGTATTTAAGTTCTGGTTTTTCTGTCTGTCTTTGTCGGTTCGTCTTGTGTCATGACTAGTTCGTCGGTGAGTGTTCTGTTTTGTCTTTGTTTAGCACCTAGCCTTGAAATAAAGGAAGTTTCACTTTCTTCTGCATTTGAGTCCTACCTGCTTCACACACCTTTACAGAACGAACCGACCACAAAATGGACCCAGCAGATGATCCATGGGAGGTTGAATTACAGCATTTTACCTTCTATCTGGCTTGCTGCTTCGATTGGTGGAAGGGAGCGTCCAGTGTTCGGCAGAAGAAGGTTCTGGTAGAGGCGCTCCGGTTGGCAGCAGAGAAACCATGTTTTGTTGAGTTTTTACCTGACTGGATTTTGGACTTCCTTCAAGCATGTGATTCCAGGCATGCTAGCTCCCTGTCTCCCAATTCCCAACCTGGCACCATACGCCTTGGTGGGTTCCGCCTGAAGTCAACCCGTGCTTCTGCCCCAGTTCCTGATCCTGTCCAGGAGTCGTATTCCGGAACTCGTCAGGCTTATGGAGGTCCACGGAGTGTTCAGGAGGCTGCTAAGAGGAGTCGTCGCAAGGCCAGGCTAGCAGCCCGAGCCCCAGCAGCCATGGTTCCGGCTCCAGTACAGGCCCCAACAGCCATGGTTCCGGCTCCAGTGCCGGACCCAGCAGCCATGGTTCCGTGCTCCAGTACAATCCCACATAGCCATGGTACCGTGCTCCAGTACCACCCTACACAGCCATGGATCCGTGTTCCGGTTCCTTGCCCAGCAGCCATGGTTCCGGCTCCATTGCCGGCCCCAGCAGCCATGTTTCCGGCTCCAAAACCGGCCCACACAGCCATGATCCAGGCTTCAGCTCCGGACCTTACAGCCATGTTTCCGGCTCCAGAACTGGATCGTACAACCGTGGTCCCTGCACCTGAGCTGGCCCATACAGCCATGGTTCCGGCCCCAGTTCCAGCCATGATTCCGGCTCAAGTACCGGGCCCAGCAGCCATGGTTCCGGCCCCAGTTCCAGCCATGGTTCCGGCTCAAGTACCGGCTCCAGCAGTCATGGTCCCGACTCCAGCACCTCGTCTCCTGCTGGCTCCCCAGCCGACGCCAGCTCCCCGAGTCTCGTCGGCGTACCGGCCGACTCCAGCACCTCGTCTCCTGTTGGCCCTCCAGCCAACACCAGCTCCCCGAGTCTTGTCGGCGTACCGGCCGACTCCAGCACCTCGTCTCCTGTTGGCCCTCCAGCCAACACCAGCTCCCCGAGTCTTGTCGGCGTACCGGCCGACTCCAGCACCTCGTCTCATGTTGGCCCTCCAGCCAACACCAGCTCCCCGAGTCTTGTCGGCGTACCGGCCGACTCCAGCACCTCGTCTCCTGTTGGCCCTCCAGCCAACACCAGCTCCCCGAGTCTTGTCGGCGTACCGGCCGACGCCAGCACCTCGTCTCCTGCTGGCTCCCCAGCCGACGCCAGCTACCCGAGTCTTGTCAGCGTACCGGCCGACTCCAGCACCTCGTCTCCTGCTGGCTCCCCAGCCGACGCCAGCTCCCCGTGTCCTGTCGGCGTACCGACCGACACAAGTTCCCTCTCAAGTCCCCTCTCAAGTTCCTACCTGAGTCCCCTCTCAAGTTCCCACCCGAGTCCCCTCTTCAGTTCCCTCTCGGGTCCCCTCTCGAGTCCCCTCTCGAGTCCCCTCTCGAGTTCCCTCTCGAGTCCCCTCTCCAGTTCCCTCTCCAGTCTCATCTCGAGTCCCCTCTCGAGTCCACTCTCGAGTCCCCTCTCCAGTCTCCTCTCAAGTCCCTTCTCAAGTCTCCTCTCCAGTTCCCTCTCAGGTCCCCTCTCGAGTCCCTTCTCGAGTCCCCTCTCTAGTCACCTCTCAAGTTCCTACCCGAGTCACCTCTCGAGTCCCCTCTCCAGTCCCCTCTCGAGTTCCCTCTCGAGTTCCCTCCTTTAGTCCCTCCTCTAGTCCCTCCTCTAGTCCCTCCTTTAGTCCCCTCTCTAGTCCCCTCTCTAGTCCCTCCTTTAGTCCCTCCTCTAGTCCCTCCTTTAGTCCCCTCTCTAGTCCCTCCTCTAGTCCCTCCTTTAGTCCCCTCTCTAGTCCCTCCTTTAGTCCCCTCTCTAGTCCCTCCTCTAGTTCCCCTCGCGAGTCCCCTCTCGAGTTCCCTCCTCTAGTCCCTCCTCTAGTCTCTCCTCTAGTCCCCTCTCGAGTCTCCTCTCGAGTCCCCTCTCGAGTCACGTCTCAAGTCCCTACCCAATGTCCTGTCCCGTTGGAGGTTCCGCTGGGGGTCCTGCCAACTCCATGTCCTGTCCCGTTGCAGGTCCCGCCGTCTACTCTCCTGCCGGGGGTCCTGCCAGCTCCATGTCCTGTCCCGTTGCAGGTCCCGCCGTCTACTCTCCTGCCGGGGGTCCTGCCAGCTCCTTGTCCTGTCTCGTTGGAGGTCCCGCCGACTACTCTCCTGCCGGGGGTCCTGCCAACCCTTTGTCCTGTGCCGTTGGAGGCCCCGCCGACTACTCTCCTGCCGGGGGTCCTGCCAACCCTTTGTCCTGTCCCGTTGGAGGTCCCGCCGTCTACTCTCCTGCCGGGGGTCCTGCCAACCCTTTGTCCTGTGCCGTTGGAGGTCCCGCCATCTACTCTCCTGCCGGGGGTCCTGCCAACCCTTTGTCCTGTGCCGTTGGAGGTCCCGCCATCTACTCTCCTGCCGGGGGTCCTGCCAACCCTTTGTCCTGTGCCATTGGAGGCCCCGCCGACTACTCTCCTGCCGGGGGTCCTACCAACCCCTTGTCCTGTTCCGTTGGAGGCCCTGCCATCCTCTGTCTTGCCGGGGGGCCTGCCAATCCCGTGTCCTGGTCCTCTTCCGTGGGGGATGCTGCCGAGGCCTGTCCCACCAGCTCCGGTTCCTGTCCGGCCGACACCGGGTCCTGCCCGGCCTCCGGCGCTGGCCCGTCAGCGCCTTCCTGCCCGGCCTCCGGAGCTCTCTGGTCTTCGCCCTCGAGCCCGGCCCCCTGAGAGCCGCGGTCTTTGCCCTCAATCCCGGCCCTCTGTGAGCCGTGGTCTTCGCCCTCGAGCCCGGCCCACTTAGAGCCCGGCCCACTGAGAGCCGCGGTCTTCGCCCTCGATCCCGGCCCTCTGTGAACCGTGGTCTTCACCCTCGAGCCCGGCCCCCTGACTCTTCCTGCCGCTGCCCTCGTCCTGGAGCCCGGCCCCCTGACTCTTCCTGCCGCTGCCTTCGCTCTCATGCTCGGCCGCCCGAGTCCCCCACCTTAGACTCTGCCTTGCCCCCGGGCCGTCCGCCCGAACCCCCCTTTTTGAACTCTACCTTGCCCCCGGGCCGTCCGCCCGAGATCCCTTCCTGGTCCTCTGCTGTGCCTCTGGGCGGTCAGCTCAGTCCCGTCCTCCTGACCCCCTCCACCCACCCTGGTGGCCTAGTGATACGTCCCTCCTCCACCCACCCTGCTTGAGGTTTTGGACTTTTGTGTTTTTTTTTTGGGACGTCTGGGATCCGTCCCTTGAGGGTGGGGTACTGTCACGATCTGTCTGCGTTGTGTTTTGTCTTGTTTGGATCTGTCTGTGGTTCCCTGTCGTTAGTTTCCCTGGTGTGTCTGATTACCCGATTGTGTTCACCTGTGGCCCCTGTGTTTTCTCCTCCCTCCTCACCTGTGTCTTGTTTGTGTGTTTAGTCTTGTGTGTATTTAAGTTCTGGTTTTTCTGTCTGTCTTTGTCGGTTCGTCTTTTGTCATGACTAGTTCGTCGGTGAGTGTTCTGTTTTGTCTTTGTTTTCACCTAGCCTTGAAATAAAGGAAGTTTCACTTTGTTCTGCATTTGGGTCCTACCTGCTTCACACACTGTGACACAGGTGATTGATAAGCATGCTCCACTTAGAAAGCAGACAGTAAGGGACTTTAGAGCACCCTGGTTAGATGAGCAATCAAGGGATCTAATGAAACAAAGAGATGATGCAACACATGTAGCTCTCTCATCAAGTTATGAGTCAGATTTATAGAAGGTTAAGGAATTATGTTACAGCATTAAATAAAAAGAAAAAACAGTTGTATTATTGAAATAAAATTAAAGAGATAAAGGATGACAAGAAAACGGAGTTTAGTGAATGGCATGATGGGCCGTAAGCCGAAATGTTGGACATTTTTGACAAAACCAGCACAAATTGCTGATTATCTGAATGATTACTTTCTTGATAAAGTAAATCATTTGAGGAGAAATATGAATCAAACTATAAACAGTAACTCCACATTTCTAATAAAGGATTTAATTATGAAAAATAAGAAGTGTACATTTAAAATAGAAAAAGTGACAATTCCAGATGTTGAATGTCTACGAGGTAAATGATAAACCACCAGGAGCGGATCATTTAGTGGATCATTTCTTAGATGTGTTGCTAATGTTGTTGCAGAGCCTATCTGTCATATTATACATCTGAGTATTATAAATGTATTTGCCCACAGGCATGCAAAATAGCAAACATTATTCCACTTGCAAAAAATCCAGCTGGACCATTTTCTGGTACAAATAGCCGTCCAATACGTTTATTACCAGCGTTAGCAAAGATAATGGAGAGAATCATTTTCAATCAGATACAAAAATACTTTGAAGGTAACAAACTTAACACCGTGTATCAACATGCTTACAGACCTGGCCATTCCACCTTAACACCGTGTATCAACATGCTTACAGACCTGGCCATTCCACCTTAACACCGTGTATCAACATGCTTACAGACCTGGCCATTCCACCTTAACACCGTGTATCAACATGCTTACAGACCTGGCCATTCCACCTTAACACCGTGTATCAACATTCTTACAGACCTGGCCATTCCACCTTAACCCGTGTATCAACATGCTTACAGACCTGGCCATTCTACCTTAACACCGTGTATCAACATGCTTACAGACCTGGCCATTCCACCTTAACACCGTGTATCAACATGCTTACAGACCTGGCCATTCCACCTTAACACCGTGTATCAACATGCTTACAGACCTGGCCATTCTACCTTAACACCGTGTATCAACATGCTTACAGACCTGGCCATTCCACCTTAACACCGTGTATCAACATGCTTACAGACCTGGCCATTCCACCTTAACACCGTGTATCAACATGCTTACAGACCTGGCCATTCCACCTTAACACCGTGTATCAACATGCTTACAGACCTGGCCATTCTACCTTAACACCGTGTATCAACATGCTTACAGACCTGGCCCTTCCACCTTAACACCGTGTATCAACATGCTTACAGACCTGGCCATTCCACCTTAACACCGTGTATCAACATGCTTACAGACCTGGCCATTCCACCTTAACACCGTGTATCAACATTCTTACAGACCTGGCCATTCCACCTTAACCCGTGTATCAACATGCTTACAGACCTGGCCATTCTACCTTAACACCGTGTATCAACATGCTTACAGACCTGGCCATTCCACCTTAACACCGTGTATCAACATGCTTACAGACCTGGCCATTCCACCTTAACACCGTGTATCAACGTGCTTACAGACCTGGCCATTCCACCTTAACACCGTGTATCAACATGCTTACAGACCTGGCCCTTCCACCTTAACACCGTGTATCAACATGCTTACAGACCTGGCCATTCCACCTTAACACCATGTATCAACATGCTTACAGACCTGGCCCTTCCACCTTAACACCGTGTATCAACATGCTTACAGACCTGGCCCTTCTACCTTAACACTATGTATCAACATGCTTACAGACCTGGCCATTCTACCTTAACACCGTGTATCAACATGCTTACAGACCTGGCCATTCCACCTTAACACCGTGTATCAACATGCTTACAGACCTGGCCCTTCCACCTTAACACCGTGTATCAACATGCTTACAGACCTGGCCATTCTACCTTAACACCGTGTATCAACATGCTTACAGACCTGGCCCTTCCACCTTAACACCGTGTATCAACATGCTTACAGACCTGGCCATTCCACCTTAACACCGTGTATCAACATGCTTACAGACCTGGCCATTCCACCTTAACACCGTGTATCAACATGCTTACAGACCTGGCCCTTCCACCTTAACACCGTGTATCAACATGCTTACAGACCTGGCCATTCCACCTTAACACCATGTATCAACATGCTTACAGACCTGGCCCTTCCACCTTAACACCGTGTATCAACATGCTTACAGACCTGGCCCTTCTACCTTAACACTATGTATCAACATGCTTACAGACCTGGCCATTCTACCTTAACACCGTGTATCAACATGCTTACAGACCTGGCCATTCCACCTTAACACCGTGTATCAACATGCTTACAGACCTGGCCCTTCCACCTTAACACCGTGTATCAACATGCTTACAGACCTGGCCATTCTACCTTAACACCGTGTATCAACATGCTTACAGACCTGGCCCTTCCACCTTAACACCGTGTATCAACATGCTTACAGACCTGGCCCTTCCACCTTAACACCATGTATCAACATGCTTACAGACCTGGCCATTCCACCTTAACACCGTGTATCAACATGCTTACAGACCTGGCCATTCCACCTTAAACACCGTGTATCAACATGCTTACAGACCTGGCCCTTCCACCTTAACACCGTGTATCAACATGCTTACAGACCTGGCCATTCCACCTTAACACCGTGTATCAACATGCTTACAGACCTGGCCCTTCCACCTTAACACCGTGTATCAACATGCTTACAGACCTGGCCCTTCCACCTTAACACCGTGTATCAACATGCTTACAGACCTGGCCCTTCCACCTTAACACCGTGTATCAACATGCTTACAGACCTGGCCATTCCACCTTAACACCGTGTATCAACATGCTTACAGACCTGGCCATTCTACCTTAACACCGTGTATCAACATGCTTACAGACCTGGCCCTTCCACCTTAACACCGTGTATCAACATGCTTACAGACCTGGCCCTTCCACCTTAACAACCGTGTATCAACATGCTTACAGACCTGGCCATTCCACCTTAACACCGTGTATCAACATGCTTACAGACCTGGCCATTCCACCTTAACACCGTGTATCAACATGCTTACAGACCTGGCCATTCCACCTTAACACCATGTATCAACATGCTTACAGACCTGGCCATTCTACCTTAACACCGTGTATCAACATGCTTACAGACCTGGCCATTCTACCTTAACACCGTGTATCAACATGCTTACAGACCTGGCCATTCTACCTTAACACCGTGTATCAACATGCTTACAGACCTGGCCCTTCCACCTTAACACCGTGTATCAACATGCTTACAGACCTGGCCCTTCCACCTTAACACCTTGTATCAACATGCTTACAGACCTGGCCATTCCACCTTAACACCATGTATCAACATGCTTACAGACCTGGCCATTCTACCTTAACACCGTGTATCAACATGCTTACAGACCTGGCCCTTCCACCTTAACACCGTGTATCAACATGCTTACAGACCTGGCCCTTCCACCTTAACACCGTGTATCAACATGCTTACAGACCTGGCCATTCTACCTTAACACCGTGTATCAACATGCTTACAGACCTGGCCATTCTACCTTAACACCGTGTATCAACATGCTTACAGACCTGGCCATTCCACCTTAACACCGTGTATCAACATGCTTACAGACCTGGCCATTCCACCTTAACACCGTGTATCAACATGCTTACAGACCTGGCCCTTCCACCTTAACACCGTGTATCAACATGCTTACAGACCTGGCCATTCCACCTTAACACCGTGTATCAACATGCTTACAGACCTGGCCCTTCCACCTTAACACCGTGTATCAACATGCTTACAGACCTGGCCCTTCCACCTTAACACCGTGTATCAACATGCTTACAGACCTGGCCCTTCCACCTTAACACCGTGTATCAACATGCTTACAGACCTGGCCATTCCACCTTAACACCGTGTAATCAACATGCTTACAGACCTGGCCATTCTACCTTAACACCGTGTATCAACATGCTTACAGACCTGGCCCTTCCACCTTAACACCGTGTATCAACATGCTTACAGACCTGGCCCTTCCACCTTAACACCGTGTATCAACATGCTTACAGACCTGGCCATTCCACCTTAACACCGTGTATCAACATGCTTACAGACCTGGCCATTCCACCTTAACACCGTGTATCAACATGCTTACAGACCTGGCCATTCCACCTTAACACCATGTATCAACATGCTTACAGACCTGGCCATTCTACCTTAACACCGTGTATCAACATGCTTACAGACCTGGCCATTCTACCTTAACACCGTGTATCAACATGCTTACAGACCTGGCCATTCTACCTTAACACCGTGTATCAACATGCTTACAGACCTGGCCCTTCCACCTTAACACCGTGTATCAACATGCTTACAGACCTGGCCCTTCCACCTTAACACCTTGTATCAACATGCTTACAGACCTGGCCATTCCACCTTAACACCATGTATCAACATGCTTACAGACCTGGCCATTCCACCTTAACACCGTGTATCAACATGCTTACAGACCTGGCCCTTCCACCTTAACACCGTGTATCAACATGCTTACAGACCTGGCCCTTCCACCTTAACACCGTGTATCAACATGCTTACAGACCTGGCCATTCTACCTTAACACCGTGTATCAACATGCTTACAGACCTGGCCCTTCCACCTTAACAACCGTGTATCAACATGCTTACAGACCTGGCCCTTCCACCTTAACACCGTGTATCAACATGCTTACAGACCTGGCCCTTCCACCTTAACACCGTGTATCAACATGCTTACAGACCTGGCCCTTCCACCTTAACACCGTGTATCAACATGCTTACAGACCTGGCCCTTCCACCTTAACACCGTGTATCAACATGCTTACAGACCTGGCCCTTCTACCTTAACACCGTGTATCAACATGCTTACAGACCTGGCCATTCTACCTTAACACCGTGTATCAACATGCTTACAGACCTGGCCATTCTACCTTAACACCGTGTATCAACATGCTTACAGACCTGGCCATTCCACCTTAACACCGTGTATCAACATGCTTACAGACCTGGCCATTCCACCTGCACCACTTTAACACAAATGACAGATGACTGGAAGGGCGAACTAGATAATAGGAAGCTAGTGGGTGCAGTACTACTTGAGTGGGTGGGTGCAGTACTACTTGAGTGAGTGGGTGCAGTACTACTTGAGTGAGTGGGTGCAGTACTACTTGAGTGAGTGGGTGCAGTGCTACTTGAGTGAGTGGGTGCAGTACTACTTGAGTGAGTGGGTGCAGTGCTACTTGAGTGAGTGGGTGCAGTACTACTTGAGTGAGTGGGTGCAGTACTACTTGAGTGAGTGGGTGCAGTACTACTTGAGTGAGTGGGTGCAGTACTACTTGAGTGAGTGGGTGCAGTACTACTTGAGTGAGTGGGTGCAGTACTACTTGAGTGAGTGGGTGCAGTACTACTTGAGTGAGTGGGTGCAGTACTACTTGAGTGAGTGGGTGCAGTACTACTTGAGTGAGTGGGTGCAGTACTACTTGAGTGAGTGGGTGCAGTACTACTTGAGTGAGTGGGTACAGTACTACTTGGTTTTAGTTCTGCTTTTGATGTCATTGACCATTCTTTGTTGTTACACAAGCTGGAACAACATGGTTTTCATTTTGAAACGCTGAGGCGGTTAGAACGTTACCGGACAAATCGAAGTCAAACTGTTTTTTTTAATGGAAGTCTCTCAAAGATGAAAACAGTCACTTGTGGAGTACCTCAGGGTAGTTGTTTGGGACCACTTTTATTTTCTATTTTTACAAATGACCTACCATTAGTGTCAGAAAAAGCGCTCCTGCCGCCCGCTTGTGGCAGACCACACTTCCACGCTCACCGGCAGGCACCGACTGGCCATCGGGAGGACCGGGAGGGTGTGTGTATGTGTGGCCCGAGCGAGAGAGAGAGAGACCTTACGTGCATTGTTGTTGTTAGCATCTGGTGCTAGCTAGCTGCGCTAACGGATATAAGGAGCTGTTTCAATGAAAACAGAGGAGCGACATTTCGCCACAACTGCGCCGAGCACTTGGCTTTATGCCGGAAGCCAGACAGTGGGACATTGTACGAAAAGTCAGCACACTCAGCACAGATAGTGCGCAACATGATTGCAGCGTCCAGGCAGCTCCGGTTCGAGCATATGCCTTGAGTTGCACATAGCGCCAACGCCCATACCACCGACGACATGTTTGTTTACTGTCCTGGCTTCACGAGTTAGGGAGCGCTGGATTTGTGAAGAACTCCCCTCTTCCTAAACCACTAATACCACAGTACTGGCAAAACGGGAGGAGCCGAGTGAAAAACAAGCGCCCCTCATCCCAATCCACCCACACCGCAGTATTTCTTTCTTTTTTTTACCCAAAAAATATATTGTATATTATCGGGGCTATTAATACTGGTATCGGGTTTATCGGGATGACGTCATAATTCCTAATTATCGGACTGATAATCAGTCCAGATCCCTGATCAGCTGTCAGTCCAGAGCCTGATCAGCTGTCAGTCCAGATCCTGATCAGCTGTCAGTCCAGAGCCCTGATCAGCTGTCAGTCCAGAGCCTGATCAGCTGTCAGTCCAGATCCTGATCAGCTGTCAGTCCAGAGCCTGATCAGCTGTCAGTCCAGAGCCTGATCAGCTGTCAGTCCAGAGCCTGATCAGCTGTCAGTCCAGAGTCTGATCAGCTGTCAGTCCAGAGCCCTGATCAGCTGTCAGTCCAGATCCTGATCAGCTGTCAGTCCAGAGCCCTGATCAGCTGTCAGTCCAGAGCCTGATCAGCTGTCAGTCCAGATCCTGATCAGCTGTCAGTCCAGATCCCTGATCAGCTGTCAGTCCAGAGCCTGATCAGCTGTCAGTCCAGATCCCTGATCAGCTGTCAGTCCAGAGCCTGATCAGCTGTCAGTCCAGAGCCTGATCAGCTGTCAGTCCAGAGCCTGATCAGCTGTCAGTCCAGAGCCCTGATCAGCTGTCAGTCCAGAGCCTGATCAGCTGTCAGTCCAGATCCCTGATCAGCTGTCAGTCCAGATCCCTGATCAGCTGTCAGTCCAGAGCCTGATCAGCTGTCAGTCCAGATCCTGATCAGCTGTCAGTCCAGAGCCTGATCAGCTGTCAGTCCAGATCCTGATCAGCTGTCAGTCCAGATCCTGATCAGCTGTCAGTCCAGATCCCTGATCAGCTGTCAGTCCAGAGCCTGATCAGCTGTCAGTCCAGAGCCCTGATCAGCTGTCAGTCCAGAGCCCGATCAGCTGTCAGTCCAGATCCTGATCAGCTGTCAGTCCAGATCCCTGATCAGCTGTCAGTCCAGAGCCTGATCAGCTGTCAGTCCAGATCCCTGATCAGCTGTCAGTCCAGATCCTGATCAGCTGTCAGTCCAGAGCCTGATCAGCTGTCAGTCCAGAGCCCTGATCAGCTGTCAGTCCAGAGCCTGATCAGCTGGAACTCTTTACAGGTCCACATCATTCAGGAACATTCTCAAGTACATTTCAAAAGGTTGCTAAAAAATTATTTAAGTATTACAAAGTACGTTTGAACTGTGGCTATGTGTGCATATGTTATTATGTACACTTCTTTGTATTGACTTTGTTTGGCCTTAGGGTGGCGATAATTGGATGACCATTTTAGTTTTCTCTTCATACAGCACTGCACACTGCATGAAATGATGAGCTGTTTTGTTTTGTTTTAATTGTGTTGTATGTTTATGTGTGTTTTGAATGTGTGAGGACCCCAGGAAGAATAGCCAATGCTCATGCTAGTGCTAATGGGGATCCTAATAAAGACATAAGACATATATGTCTCTATATGTCTCTATTTGTCTCTATTTGTCTCTATATATCTCTATATGTCTCTATATATCTCTTAATGTCTCTATGTGTCCTCTATATATATATATATAGGTCTGTATATGTCCTCTATATATATCTATAGGTCTGTATATGTCCTCTGTCTGTCCTCTCCAGATGTTGTGATGGATTTTGGCCCCGGATGATGCGTTCAGGGACACACAGTGGTGTCAGTGTTTCCATCACCCAGGCCTCAGCTGTCTGTCTGTCTCTCTGTGTGTCTCTCTCTCCCTGTCTGTGCACTCCCTGTCTGTCTGTCTCCAGCTGCAGGACACGGTGTCTCCCCTCAGAGGACACAGACCCCCCGGTGCTTTGTCTTACCGTGTGTCGCGTTCAGGCTCCGGGCTGCGGACCCGCCGCTCCTCCGCCGCTGTCCCTGGTCTCTCCGGGGGGTCTGTGTGTCTCCGTGTCTGTCCCGGTTTGTCCCGGTGTATCCCGGTTTGTCCCGGTGTGTCCCGGTTTGTCCCGGTTCTCCTCTGGTGTCTGCGTCTCTCGGCCTGCTTTAGTGGAGGTGCAGTGCGCATGCGCAGAGGAGAAGGCGTCACACAGACTGAGAGCTTCTTGATAAAATGAAATAATGTTTGAAAGAAAATACAATTATTTTAAAATAAAAAATAAAATTATTTTTAAATGAATTCAGTAGTTCTTCCTTTATTTGTTCAGAATCAGAAACCCTGTTTTCGTCCCGCAGACTCTTCTACGGTGGCCCTGAGAGGCCAGGGTGCTGCAAATTAAAAAACCCTGCAAATAAAAAGAAACAGAAACGCCGTGCAAATAAAAACGCCGTGATGCAAATAAAAAAGCCACAACGGAAGTGAATTACCGGGGACTATTATTGCTGATGCACATGCGGTTTTTTATGCGAGAGAAGAAGAAGTCTGGGGGATCTCCAGGAAACATCTCTTGGGTAAGTTTATAATGTTAAAGTTACACAGGATGTAGATAATATCTGTCGCTGCCGTATTTATGACTTTAAATGACGTTATTTTGTGTGTGGGAGCAGATTATGTGTGTAGTGTATAATGTTAGTAGAACATAGCTTTGATCAAAACTGCAGAAAGCTATTTTGAAGTTGTTTACTTGTCTGTGAAAACTGATTCTGATTCTGCTCGATTTATCCGTGCAGCTTGAACCGTTTTAAATCTAGACTACCACACACA
>NW_022991043.1:22500-68299 GCF_902827175.1 Gymnodraco acuticeps
AGCAGCAGGCTTCTAAATCAGCCTTTTGCTGTTCATGTGGCAAGGACATCAAATTCCTGTGTGATGTTGATAAAACAGGCACAAGTGGAGGTCATTTTTATTTTATTATTTTTGTTATTAGGCTTAGGTCCTAATTTTCTGTCAGAGGATCTGGTCAGCTACATCTCAGGGCAGAGCAGTTTCAAGGCATCTGTCGGAGACATTACAGATGAGGAGATAGGGAAAGTCCTACAAGAGGTATGAGAAGGGTGTGAAATTCTAGAATAGGTAAAGAGAGAGTTTTGTCCACTTAAACCATTCTTTCAAGATATACTTCTGGCATTACCATTTTTTATAATTACGTGTCATTTTTTAAATGTGTGGGACTCTGTTATCTCTTCTTTTAGATTCAGAATTCACCCTCAGTGGAGATCCTTCAGGACTTGATGATACGGAACAGTGCCATGTTGCAGACTGCTGGGTGCTTCAGACATGTCAGGTCATGTGAAGAAAAAAAATGATTGTAGAGGATTACCTGAAGTGGTACATAATCCACAGGAACAACACTGCAATCGAAAGGTAGGTTTTTGTATTTCATTGTTATTGCTAAAATAATTATGAAAAACGTGTTGCTGTTGTCCCATTTTCTTGCTTACTTACTTACATGATGCACATGTATCTTTGCATGCATCTTTTAATTGTATTTTAGATTCAAGGCTGGACTTGAAAGTTTGCAGTTTCTGACAGCTCTGCAGCAGCATCCGACGGTTCTGACCCCTGCTCTCTGTCATGCCGATGTGAAGCTGTCTGCTGCAGAGATGGAAAATCTGTTCCAGCCTGAATTTAGTCAACAGGGAAGCAACAGAAGGGCTCAGGAAGAGAAAGCTATGAGTTACTGGGCAGACTATCTTCTCGATTGTGAAGGTTAGTCAATTTGCTCTTGTCTGATTTTTATACACACAGATTATAAAAAGTTCCGGTGTTCATGTAGATAGTATTTACTGTCAATTGATTCCAATGTTCTCTACTTTTTAGAAAATGACAGCTCAGTGACCTTGGAGGAGGTGTTAATGTTCGCTACAGGTGTGCCATGTGTGCCTCCTGCTGGTATGAGTCCTCTGCCACGCCTTCAATTCCTATGTTCTACAACGTCAACATTCCCAATGGCAAATACCTGTGCCAACATTTTAAAGCTTCCTCTTTTGGACACTTATGGTGCCTTCAAAGCCAACATGAACTTTGGCATTAATAATTCCCCCGGCTTTGGGTGCCTTTAAACAATTAAATAACTTGTGGTAAAAGTTAATGTTGCCACACACAGTCCGTTGTTTTAATGTTGCGGTCTGTCCGACCAAAATGTTGTGACGTAAGAGAGATGAGTATTTTTCATGGCAGATTTGTCCTATTTCATATCTAACATGTGAACAACACCACACATTTGTATTGTATTGTTATTGTATTCTCGTTAGGTAGGTAAGGTAGACCGTGGTTAAATCAAGAGTTCAGAACATGTGTTAAGATGTTTTACAAATATTTACATAAACAGTAAATAAAGACTGCAAAAGGCACCTTGTCGTGCAAATGTGCCAATTTTGTTTTGGCCATTTGATCATGTTTTTACATGGACTTTGTGAAAGAGTAAAGCTGAATGACTCTTCATTAAATGGTTTAAAAGTGTTTCATTTTAACGTAAGGACTTGTTTTCTACGTATAGCATATATGTTACACACTCGCTACAAAGATGACACGGCTGTAGCTGGTTCACAAGATTGTATTCTCAGATCCACTGTGAAAACAGAAATAACAGTAGCATATGTGACTGATGCAATGAATGAATGTTATTGTTGATTCATCAATTTGTTATGAGCTGTGTCTGAAATCACTCACTACTCACTATATAGAATTCCCTATAGTGTGAATGAGAGTGATTTCGGACACGCCTTGGTCTTTAAAATGTCAGAAAGTGAAGCCTCACAGAGAACAAATGAATCCAGCAAATATTCACATTTTAGAGGCTGGAACCTGCTTATATTCAAAACACAATTAAAATCAATTACCAAAATATTAGGTGTATAATTTTCTGACAATCGACCATTCAACTGATAACACGGATGTAACACTAAACATGTTTTACAAAATACATGAATATGCTGTATGTTTATTTAAACAAAGAAAGGTTTCAGTCTAATGACTTATGCAAAGATACAAGCTGAATATTTCACTGGACTTATCTACTCAGAATTGCAGCATTCTAAATAATATTCAACCTACATTGGAAACTTGTACACACAAAAGGTTCTGGGGGGCTGGTGGGGCAATGTATTCTACACTCCAGATATGTTTTTCATGGAAATGTAATTCTGAACAGCAGCTGTCCAGTTCACTGGTGGAGCCAACCCACTCCGTCTTTGCAAGTCCACAAAATGCATCTCCAGATTCTCATCACCACACAAATTGTACTGGGATGATGCTTGCATGATGCCATCAAAGTGGTGTAGGGCTTCCCAGGACGCTGGAAATCCACACTCCCTTCCGCCAAACCTAAGACCAGTCATAAATTGAAACATAATGAGTCAAGTGATTACAAATGGATCATTTAACCCCCCCCAAACATGCTAGATAAGCATTATAACTAAAACTCCATTGAGTCAGTTCTTCGTTAATGAAATCCTAAACAAAGAGCTTTGACTTGTGTTTAGAGTATGAGAGGTCCTGATAATTTATTCCGGTAAATTACTCTGACCTCCTAATTGACCTTTCCGAAGATTATTGAGTCTATGTAAGGTTGCTGCTTGGCTCAGATCCACCAACGTCAGCAAGATCTCACCTCTTCCTAACCCCCCCGAAGAACCAAGGTTTCAATTAACTGCTGTTTCAATTCAGACAACTCTTTTTTAATCTGTTTAAGCGATCCCGAAGGATTTTGATATCAGTAAATGGAGTGTGCTCCTACCTAAGTGTGTGTGGCAGGGTGCAATCTTACCTTTGACGCAGGAGAGGAGAGCACAGGTGTCTTTTAAAGGATCCCAATCCAACAGGTGGGATTCAGTTTATTTGAAGAAAAATAGGTCCAAACTAATACAGGGTTTTTACCTTCTCTCTCACAACATTATAATCATCCTAACAAAAAACCGTGCTGTGATCATGTTCAAATGAAACTTTAATTCACAGTCTTACATTTATTACCAAAATGTTTTAATTTCAACTGCCCATTTCAGTTGTGACATTTTAAAATTCTCCCGATAGAATTTAGAGGTATTTCCTCGTAAAAAGACCGGTGACAATAAAAAGCGCATTCAACTTTTCATTCACCCATTTATTCACATCAGTTTCATACACTTTTTCCGACACAGACGGCGGATTAACCTTTCAAAAACACATTCCTATCCGCAAAATTCGGGGGACCAGATGTTTTCCCCACAGGTCGCGGTATTTATAAAGGTTCACACACACATCTCTCATCAAATCATTCCACTCAGCCAACAACCAATAAATTCGAGAGATATTTACCAAGTGTGAGAGGATCTTTTCCGAGAGCTAGTTACCCAGCTCTGAAGCACACAGCCTACCCGGAGAGAGTCTACCAGGGGTCTCCCCCCCCTCTCTCGCGCTCTCTCAAAAAACCAGTCTCTTTATGCTAAAAAAACTGGATCCTAAACCCAAAAAAACAAACTCCTCCTCTTACACCCAATTCAGTTGAAAACCGCGCATGCGCATAATGTACAAGGCTGAACATGTCCCAACATGTTCCACAGCTGTTATGGGATAAGACACCCTTTCATATGAGGTAAAAAGGACATGAACTCTCTTTGGCCTCTTAATGTTTCTCCCCTTAGTGTGAAGCCCCCCCCCCCTTCCCTGTGGACTGCTGCCAGAGGAGAGGAAGACAACTCAACCTAAACACCACTTTGTTTTGTTTATACTGTAACTATAGAAAAACTAAAATATGAAGCATTTTCCTTGTGGGTTATACAAGAATATAATTGATTATAACTAACTTTCGTTTTTAAGTATTAAACATACTATGAAAACTCACAACACCCTCTTTTCAAAACGCAAAGTTATCAAAATAGCAACAGAAAAAATTGTAAGCATAGATACATATTCAAAAACCGTCAAGAAGCATTCTCATTATGGGTTTATACAAGAATATGATTGATCATGTATGATTTATAATTAACTTTCGTTTTTTAAGTATTCACTTCATACCATGATCTCAATTAACTTTCGTTTTAAGTATTCACTTCATATGAAGACTCACAACACCCTCTTTTCAAACGCAAAGTTTATCAAACTGGCAACAGATAAAATCGTAAAAACACATACATATTACATCCGTAAAACTCCACGCATCAATATCATGAAAAGTTCTTCAGTATGTGTAATCAGGACGACCCTTTGATGAACCTGGTGTGAAAAAACACCGAAAACATAGTACCGTACAGGAATGTCCTTGGGCGAGGGGCCCATCTGTTGTAGACTCCTAAATCCATGTTGCTATCTGATGTATATCCTTGACCCTGACCATGGAGGGGTTGCAGTTTTTCGCTGGACGACATCTCCAAACGAAAACCAGATAACTCGGTCGACAGTTGTTATGGATTTTTTAGACCTCGTAACTAATCGCTCATGACTTTGTGACAAGGTCAATGAGTCCCCACACAATGATAGCACAAACGAGGAACCAGAGGCATATGAAACAGCTTAGCTGGCACTGGCTCATGACATCCTGTGTGTGCAGTGTGAGATTAGGTGTATGTGGTGCCAGTGTGGTGCTGGTGGTACTTGTTGTCGTCTTTCGTTGGTGACTAGGACACATCACTTGTTGTCGTCTGTTTCTACCGTCTCTCCTGGCCTGTGACTACGACCTTGCAGTGGCTGGCGTGGACCCATGTGGCTCTCTCGGTGACCTTGACCGCTGTCTGGGTGATGAGGAGCACCTGGTAGGGACCTTGCCAACGGTTGGATTTCCAGCTCTTTCTCCGGAAGTCCTTGACCAGCACGAAGTCACCGGGTTGGAGATGGTGAAGTGGACCAGTGGCAGGGGGTAGTTAGGGTTGCTGCTACCTGGCGTCTGATATCTGACCATGCAGTTATCGGGTAGTCGTCATCCTTTTCTGGGAAATCCACTGCGATCTGAGTGGCTCAGCGGGTAGAGATGCAGCCTGTCCCACAGAGCTGGAAGAATCATCCTCCTTCTCTGGCGGGGTCATAGGTGACTCAGCCTCTGATCCATTAATAATTGTTTCAATTGAAACAATTTCCCCCAGGAATCCTTCCAAGGGGTCTGGTACTCCATGTTCCTCTGGAATGTCTATTGACAGCAAGGACATCTTTTTGGCTTGGGCACCCGGGGAGACCTCCGAATCAGATCGCTCTTACGAGTCTCCTCCTTTTCACCGCTTGCCCCTTCCGGTCCTTCTGCACAGGTTTCCTGGGTCCAGGAGTCTACTTAGCTTCACTTGAGGCACTGTGACTGAAGTTTCCCCGCTAGGCAGGTTCAAATCCTCTTGGTAGATTGCTGAGGTATTAATCTCAACAATATAGCTAAAATCAAGTTTAAATCATTTCTCTGATTCATAAAAAGTTGTTTCAGTTAAAATAAAAACTTCCCCAAGGGTTTTCTCAAGAGGGTCGTGTATTCCATATTGCTCTGTAATTTCTATACACAGCAAGGTGATTGTTTCTCCTCTTACTCAGTTGGCCTCTAATGGCAGAAAGCACTGGGCCATAATTTACTCTTATCAGTTTAACGACCTGACAGCCCTACACCTTCATGCTGTGTGAGAACCAGCAAAAAAGAAGGAGAGATGTATTCAAAAAATCAAATTTAAATGAATACTCTTTTTAGGGTGTAAGCGTATATCAATTAAAAATAACTGAAAAGAAAACTAATAGTGTAAAGTTAAAAAACAATGAGGAAAATAATATAAAGGTTATTTTCCATTTCCTCTTTGATACTGAGGTATTCTCCATCCAAGCTCTAATGATCCATATGCTTAATAGACAGAGTTTCGTCTTGCCATCTTTCTGCATAATTCACTATAGATTCTAACAGTTCTACTGCTAAATCCTTTGCATTGGAGCTATTGCTTGTTACTCTGATTTAAATTCCCTCTTTTGCTCTATCAAATATCCCTTGGTACAGAATTCACCAAGACAAATTGTAACTTATTGCGGGAAGATCCCACAAAAAGCCATCCTCTCCTGTGGAAGAAAGCACATTAACTGCCACGTGTGTGTGCAACACATGTCATGTGATGTGAGACTGATAGCATCAACAGTGGATGGGTAGGCCGCAGTCATATTCCTATCTGGATTCTAAACTCAGTTGGCTTGGGTGAACCGGTCCTCTCCTCTGGAGTGAAACTACTTTCCCAGAAAATTGACTTCACTGTATCCAAACCTTCTGATCTAGTTTTAAGCTAACCCTTCTCTGGACTTTGCCCCTTTCTGGTCACCCATACACGATTTCTGAATTTAAACGGAAAAGGTGTGATAGTTAGATATGACCTGACCTTTGCCCTAGGTAGCTTTTCCATACTTATAGGAATATATTCAGCCTTGTCAAATTGATTGGAATGTCCCAATTTGTCTTACAGTTTTTTATACTCCACTCTTTGGCTGCTCTAACGCCTGATACTTCTATGGTAAAGACCAGATAGGTGTGATTTCTTTATCCTGCAAGGGTGACAAAAACTTTCTCATCTTTAAAGTGAGTGACATTATCCATTCCTATTTTCTCAGTTTTTAGGAAAAATACTTATATGTTCCGCCATTTTAGCAGACACTGTGTTCCAGTTGCTCTGGTCAGAGGATAGACATGTTTATGACTCCCTCCATTTATCAAAGGTCACAAGGAAATACTTATTCCCACTGGGAGTGCGGGTCAGAAAAATACCTGCTATGTCAGCACTAAAAATGGTTAGTGGTCCTTCCTCTATTATTTTAAGATGCTCAGGATGAACTTTCTTAAACCCATCCACCTCTACACATTGAAGACATGTTGACCATGTGTGTTGTAAGTGCAATCGCAGTTTTGGTAAGAGGATTTTATTGTGGAGACAATATTTCCTCATCTGAAATAGGCCCACATGGCCTAAACTGCTGTGTAATTCACGCACAACCTAAGGAGCTTCTTCAGGTGGTACGTGAATGCTTCCACCCTTTTTCCATATTCTAGGGAATATGGCAGTCAGGTGGTTAACTCGTCCCGTGCTTTAAGCAAGGTCAAACTTCTCTATTACCCTGATAGTTAAATTATATCTTATCTATATGGCTACGGACATGATTCCATTCTACATGCCTGCTTTTAACTCTGCAATAAGACCCTCAATAGATGGGGTGTAAGCGCTTCACCTTTCACATTTTTTAACTGCCTTTGTTTCCAATTATTAAGCTCTTCTTTACCCGCTTTTTAATAATAATCACTATCAGTAATAATACGGATGTGTGCTATTTTTCCTTTTTTAGCAAAAGGAAGTCCCTCAACAAATGGCCTTTTCCTCAGCAGGCTGTACCTGGTATTGCACCCTTTTGCTCGCAAAGTACTTCGCCTGAATTAGTTTTCTTTATAAAGGCCCAAGTGGCTGCTTGGTCACCTTTTCGCAAACTCCCCTCTGTCAACAGTGTTATCTGTGGAGTAGCGGTTTTCTGTTCGGGTTTCAATGTTTCCCTTTGTGGCTTACTTCCTGAGGTCCTCTGCACCCCACATCTGGATCAGACATTATCATCTTCCATTTTCTTCATCTACTCATCATTGTTTCTGCTCCCTGAACAGTTTGTTTAGTAGCTTCAGATATTGAAAAATAAAGAGTGTATATGCACATTTTGGTACCTTGAGACATTTCCCTCAGGGCTGGATACATTTTTAATGCAAGTGCAAGATGCTTCTCTTCAGGTGATAATTTTCCCTCTGTTCCTGATCAAGTCATGGACATGAATAACACAGATTTTCTATCACCCTGGTTCCTTATCTCCACATTGTTAGTTTCTGAGAATGGGTCTCAACATACTCTTTTGGTTTATGATATTTGATATTATTGTTCTGGTGTTAAGATAATTTTTTGAATCTCCCTCTTTTCTTAACAACTGGAGCTATGTCTATTTTAGATCCGACTTGGTTAAGAGTTGATTTATTCATTGGTGAGAGGAACACTATTTCCCTTGTGCTGGGGTGGGGGTGGGTAGCCTGGGAGAGTTCCTTAAAATCTCCAGATCTTCCTCTGTGCTGAGGCCATAAAACTTTTAATGGTCTTTCGTGGTCTGCTCAAATTGTCTTCCCCTCCAGAGGTCACGCCTGTCTTTGACCCTGTGTGCTGCGTGTTTCTGCAGCACCTCGGGAGCAGAGAAAAGAGGAGACCTTTTTTCCAAAAGTGCATTCTCCTTCATGAGCAAAATAGCACCACATTTAACTCTCCCTGACTTGTCTTTAAAGCGTTCTTTAAGGCTTGAATTGAGTTTTCCGTTGTGTAACGGAAAATCCCATTCCCAAACAGGGGTCAAAAGTAAATAGTTTAGTTGATTTTGGTAAAGTATTTGAGCCTTAGCTTCGCAAAAACGTTCTCATATTAGTTTTGAAGATATTTTTGGGGCTTGATTATCTGCTGATAGTTCCCACATAGGTTTTTTCTTAAAAGTACATTCAAAACAACCGGTATTTGTGGGTCATCTGATCACCACATCGCCTTCTGACAGTTTAATAGTCCTTATCATATTATCACACTGTTATTGCATGCTAGGACCTATTCTCTTTGCCAGAGCTACTGCTATTTCTCCTGCATGTTTTAGCTTCCTATTAGCAGGGTTTATTAACATGGTTTGTTGATCCAGTTTAAGATTTTCAATATTTGACATTATTATTTTCCAACATTCCTTTTTCCTGAATATCATGTCTAACAATGTGGGTTTTTTTTTTTCTTTCTAGGAGTAGTAGATGGGATACTCCTAAATGGCATTTTTTGAGCTTTTATCCCTGTATGGTGGAGATAGGGTCTCAAACATTATACCACCTGCTTGTTGCTCTCTGTCAAACGGTAGTCTGACAGGAAAGTATTTTGGTCGCGGTACGCCCGTGGGTCTGGGCTAAGCTGACCAGGGCGGGCAGAAGCTCCGGATTTTGCTTCTGTGTATCCCCCCTGTGTGGTTGGCTCCGAGTCATTAAAAACTGCGTTCTAACCTCGTCCGCCATTTATTTTTGTTTGTTTGTTTTAAAAAACAACACAAAAATGTATTAAAGGCTTCAAGTTCACTCTTTTATACACATGCAAGTTCCTAGGCTTTACTCTCGACGGGCGTACAGTCCGACTATACCGTCACTTGGTTCTAAGTTCTCTTTCTGGATTCAGTTAGTACATGCGGGTACCTCAGCTAAGAGTTTTATTTACCGAGCTTCGAATTTTTTAAACAGCATAGGTACCTTTAGACCTATGTTTATCTTTATTAAATCTCCTATTAACTCTTCCCCACGTTATGTTTTAACGCAAAAGTTCAAACCGCAGCTCTTGGTCAAGTCCTACCTATAAGTTTCAAAGTAATTGGACAAGTACTGAGCAGTGCTCCTACGGCTGACTTCACTTTAGCCACCTAAACCTGTGTTAAAGGGACCACAGGCTTCTCAATTTGACTAGGGGAAAATGAACCTTCTTTAGCTTCTTTAATCAGACAGCTATATCCGATATAATATAACCCTCAGTCCGGTGCAATAGTATTAACTTAAATTACTACACTTTCAGGTTTAATTATATATATTCTAGGATTTGGGGTAGGTATTTTAACAAGACTTTCAGCCTGTATTTCGCTGATTTGTATTCATCGACTTTTTTCACTAGGTCGTTTTGGTTCTTGTATTTTGACTCTGTAAAAGTATTATTTTTCACAGAGCCCCACGTTGGGCGCCATGTTTAGAGTATTGAGAGGTCCTGATAATTTATTCCGGCAAATTATTCTGACCTCCTAATTGACCTTTCCGAAGATTATTGAGTCTATGTAAGTTTGCTGCGTGGCTCAGATCCACCAACGTCAGCAAGATCTCACCTCTACTAACTTCCCGAAGAACCAAGGTTTCAATTAACTGCTGTTTCAATTCAGACAACTCTTTTTTAATCTGTTTAAGCGATCCCGAAGGATTTTGATATCAGTAAATGGAGTGTGCTCCTACCTAAGTGTGTGTGGCAGGGTGCAATCTTACCTTTGACGCAGGAGAGGAGGGCACAGGTGTCTTTTAAAGGATCCCAATCCAACAGGTGGGATTCAGTTTATTTGAAGAAAAATAGGTCCAAACTAATACAGGGTTTTTCCTTCTCTCTCACAACATTATAATCATCCTAACAAAAACACCGTGCTGTGATCATGTTCAAATGAAACTTTAATTCACAGTCTTACATTTATTACCAAAATGTTTTAATTTCAACTGCCCATTTCAGTTGTGACATTTTAAAATTCTCCCGATAGAATTTAGAGGTATTTCCTCGTAAAAAGACCGGTGACAATAAAAAGCGCATTCAACTTTTCATTCACCCATTTATTCACATCAGTTTTCATACACTTTTTCCGACACAGACGGCGGATTAACCTTTCAAAAACCCATTCCTGTCCGCAAAATTCGAAGGAAGGTCCTTACAGGTCGCGGTATTTATAATTTTCAAACACTTTTTCCGACACAGACGGCGGATTAACCTTTCAAAAACACATTCCTATCCGCAAAATTCGAAGGAAGGTCCTTACAGGTCGCGGTATTTATAATTTTCAAACACTTTCTCTCATCAAATCATTCCACTCAGCCAACAACCAATAAATTCGAGAGATATTTACCCCGTCTAGAAGGACCTTACCGAGAGCTATTAACCCAGCTCTGAAGCACACAGCCTACCCGGAGAGAGTCTACCAGGGGTCACCCCCCCTCTCTCGCGCTCTCTCAAAAAACCAGTCTCTTTATGCTAAAAAAACTGGATCCTAAACCCAAAAAAACAAACTCCTCCTCTTACACCCAATTCAGTTGAAAACCGCGCATGCGCATAATGTACAAGGCTGAACATGTCCCAACATGTTCCACAGCTGTTATGGGATAAGACACCCTTTCATATGAGGTAAAAAGGACATGAACTCTCTTTGGCCTCTTAATGTTTCTCCCCTTAGTGTGAAGCCCCCCCCCTTCCCTGTGGACTGCTGCCAGAGGAGAGGAAGA
This sequence comes from Gymnodraco acuticeps, assembly GCF_902827175.1. Taxonomy (NCBI): domain Eukaryota; kingdom Metazoa; phylum Chordata; class Actinopteri; order Perciformes; family Bathydraconidae; genus Gymnodraco; species Gymnodraco acuticeps. Next base: position 33,665 of record NW_022991043.1, read on the forward strand.
CAACTCAACCTAAACACCACTTTGTTTTGTTTATACTGTAACTATAGAAAAACTAAAATATGAAGCATTTTCCTTGTGGGTTATACAAGAATATAATTGATTATAACTAACTTTCGTTTTTAAGTATTAAACATACTATGAAAACTCACAACACCCTCTTTTCAAAACGCAAAGTTATCAAAATAGCAACAGAAAAAATTGTAAGCATAGATACATATTCAAAAACCGTCAAGAAGCATTCTCATTATGGGTTTATACAAGAATATGATTGATCATTATGATTTATAATTAACTTTCGTTTTTTAAGTATTCACTTCATACCATGATCTCAATTAACTTTCGTTTTAAGTATTCACTTCATATGAAGACTCACAACACTTGAGAAGTTAATCTCAGGTTGACAGCAGCTCTTTCAGTCAAATATGGTCATTCTACTCACTTTCTAACACAAGGTACTTTTTGGAATTGAGTAAGATAAATCGACAGAATAGCTTTGGACATTTTCTGATTTATCAGAATCCATTTTTAGTCGTTTAAGACTTGAAATCATTTTTGAAATAATGAGTTTTCAGACTAAATGAATCACGTTATTTATCAAGTGACAAACTTGTCATATTGGGCTGATACACCAAATTATATGAAGTCAGATATATTTTAAAGTAATATTACCAAACAATTTCAATACAAACCTGTGAGGCAGGTGGTACATGGCATCAGGTTTACCTGATGGACACAGACAGGCGAACAGGTCGGATGGTGTGTGGTTGTTCCACAGCTGTCTGTACTCATCGAGGTCTTTTTGTAAGATGCCCAAAAACACATATCGCAGCAGACACTTGTGCTCATGGCTTCCATTGAAGAGGTGCCTCTCTCTAAGGTCACTGAAGAGCTCGATCCAGAACTGAGTCCTAATGGTGGAATTCAAAACTTTTGTATTTCATGAAAAAAAGACAACAAATATTTCTAGAAATGTTGTACATTTCTTGGTGCGCTCCTACATTATTTCATTTGGGAGCACATAAACTCCCTTGGGAAAATGTTAGTGTACAGCTCTAATGTAACTTCTCAATTGTTTTCATCCAGATAGATTTAAAGTATTTGGGCACCTCTGTACTATATACACACACACATACATTCTTGGACCTGACCTTAAAAGGCTATACCTTTGCTTTCTGAAGAAAGACCACCAACTCTCGATGCGCTGGTTTGCAGTTGAGGTACCATACATGTGACTGAGGGCTCCTGCAAAATCATCTGTGTGTTGAGATCGTAATGTGCAGTTAATGGCTGCCATAGTGCCGTTTTCAGTTCCACAGTCAGTGCGAAGGCGGGCTGGAAGTAGTCCAAACTCCGATACACACTGCAGGTAATACTGCGCAATGATGCCCGGATCGTTGTTAGTGCTGCCACTCCTGAGCCACATAGCTTTTCTTGAAAAGCCGTCGATGCAGCCACTGATGGCAATACCAAAGGGTTTAAGTTTATCATATCCATCAGCGTGCCACACTTGGTTTGGTCCTGCTGTGACGTATCCCCTTCGGACAAACCTTCGCCTGGAACGAAGTTGAACACCAGATGGATCCAGTCTGGAAATCGTCTGTCTAACATCCTCCCTTTTTACTGTCAGGTGATACTTTTGTTGCAATGTCTGCCACATAGCTCTGTAACCCAACAGCCGACCCGAGCCTCTCAGTTCATGTGCAACAGTTTGGTGTACAGTGCCAATGGGAGTGTAGTCTATCCTTCTTGTTAAGCCAGCGTTCTGCAGCCTCCTCTTTAAGGTCCTCAGACTAAGAACAATGTTGTGTCTTTTTTCTAGAAAATCAAGTATCACTTCATAAGCGTGTCCCTCTGTGAAGTACTTGTGGATGAGGCCTGCCTCGATTCCTTCATTCGATTCTGTGACTGAAGGGAAAAGACAACAGTGTCATTAGGAATGAAACTTAATAAGAACAAAATGAAAATGTATCAGTAACGAGGAAAATACCTGAACTGTGTGATGCATAAGTGTATGTTTTCAGTATGTTCAATGCGTGAACAATTCCAGACATGAGGAGCAAAAAATAAGAGAAATAAACAGGCAAAGGACAAAATATTGGGATGCTTACATAATTGGTAAGGATAAAAATACATATCAATCTAGAGGTAGCGAACAAAAAGGAACCCTTTTAATGCCTGTATTTGTGCATAAACGCATCAGAAGGCTCAACCCTCACATGAAGGAGCACATCATTGGTCAACTTTGGTATTTCACCTGATTTTTTTACTTGTTGGCATTTTTTTTTATCAGTAGTTCTAAATCATGTTGAAATTGCCATGACTGACAATAATATGTGTATAGCATATATTAAAATGGCAACAAATCATATACAAATAAGACATTATCACTGTACTGGTGAAATTCTTGACTTTTAAGGAGGAGCTTACCATCTTCGAGAAAGGGAGCCAAACATTCAATGTTGCTGCCACAGGAGCCGCAACACCTCCCAAAACACCCACCAGTCCCACAATATGGACAATACATTGCCTGTGGAAAAGGAGCAATGTGAATGTTATTCATTTGCAATGAAGTAACAGCTACTTGGTAAGCTATTGCAGCAAGTAATGTTACCTGCAAACAGCTGACACTAATTTAACAGCAGATATCAGCTGCAATCACTTAATATCTGAACCATGCATCCATCTACAATGTCAAAATACATTAAAAAAAAAGAAGAAAGATTTAAAGCCAGTAAACTTCCCAAAGGAAGCACGTCTTGGACAGGATAGAGACCCTTCTCTATCTCTAAGCAGGATAAGAGACCATCATTTATCTCTAGACAGGCACATTTAGATAACATGTTGATAGAGTCAAGATTGACTACAGGATGTTAGTGAAGATCTAATATGTATTCAATATAGGGCTGGGCAACGATTACAAGTTTTAATCGCGTTTCCTGCGATTAACGCGCTAATAACGCGTTAACTTGCCCAGCCCTAATTCAGTCAAAGTTGTTCCTTCAGAGCATGTTGAGGAGAGGACCCGAGCTCGTCTGTTGAATAAAGGCATATTCAACTTACTTTGTGTGTCTTAGCATCATCTTTAAGTCCCGGTCGGCTCAGATCCGTTTGTTTAGAAAACAGCTAACGTTAGCAGATAAAAGTAGCTATGTTCTCCTAACATTATACACTACACACATAATCTGCTCCCACACACAAAATAACGTCATTTAAAGTCATAAATACGGCAGCGACAGATATTATCTACATCCTGTGTAACTTTAACATTATAAACTTACCCAAGAGATGTTTCCTGGAGATCCCCCAGACTTCTTCTTCTCTCACATAAAAAACCCGCATGTGCATCAGCAATAATAGTCCCCGGTAATTCACTTCCGTTGTGGCTTTTTTATTTGCATCGCGGCGTTTTTATTTGCGCGGCGTTTCTGTTTCTTTTTATTTGCAGCGTTTTTTAAATTTGCAGCAGCCTGGCCTCTCGGGGCCACCGTACTCTTCACTACAGAAACACAGCGTGGAGGAAGCAGAGAGCGAAACACACAGATCCGTCTCTAGCTCAGGGACACAGACCCAACCTCTTCTGAACTGAGAGGGGGGTCAGTGGATGTTTGGGTCAGTGGATGTTTGGGTCAGTGGATGTTTGGGTCAGTGGATGTTTGGGTCAGTGGATGTTTGGGTCAGTGGATGTTTGGGTCAGTGGATGTTTGGGTCAGTGGATGTTTGGGTCAGTGGATGTTTGGGTCATTGGATTTTCTTTTCACAAATGGAAATTCTAAAACAAAAAACGACTGGATATTTAATTTTCGGCGTTTTTTAAAGGCGTTTTTCTTTATCATTTACTAAACTTAAAAAACGGGATGATTTTCATTTTCTACTTCTCAAAACAAAAAATAAAATCACTAGAAAACAGAAACAAAAAAACTACCGTTTTTTCATATTCTGCTACCGGAAGTTACCTTACAAAATAAGAGCGCAGACGAAACTCACGGAAGTGATTTCAAAACAAAAGCACTCGTAGGCTTTGCTAAAATCACACTTTGAATCACTACAGTATCCTGTTGAAGGAACTGTGATTATTATAAACAAGGGGAATTTAGCGATCACAATGAAAACGGCCAACACACACTTTGAGCCCAGAACATGAATGTTATTAAGGGCTAAAAATAGGCCTATTTCTAAAATGGACAACATTGTTAGGAGATTTCAACTATACAGCGATTCTGCACTGCGGTCACCTCAGCCGTCTGTCGAGTTTGTTTTTCAAATCAGCTGCTTTTCATTTTTTCCCTGCTATATTCAATGAGTGATACAAATATCTTTGTCCACAAGTTCTTAATAAAACTGACTGTTGGACTCGGTACTAATTTGACTGCTACTGCTACACCACTCAGACCGCAAGGTATTATAGGTTCGTTTATTAACTTCCACAAGGCACGTGTGCAATATGTCAGCATCTCAAACGATCTCAAAGCACACACACTTCTTCTGTTCATCTCCAGCATCAAACAATGATGAACCATCAGCTGATCTGCCCCCTTGTGGTATGAACATGCAGGTGCAGGTAGACAACCTCAACCTTATGGGTGCTGCACTACCAGAAATGAAATGAAGTACTTTGACTGTGTACTTTGTGAGTACTCCTCTGTCAGAGCTTGTACTGTGTACTTTGTGAGTACTCCTCTGTCAGAGCTTGTACTGTGTACTTTGTGAGTAATCCTCTGTCAGAGCTTGTACTGTGTACTTTGTGAGTAATACTGTGTCAGAGCTTGTACTGTGTACTTTGTGAGTAATCCTCTGTCAGAGCTTGTACTGTGTACTTTGTGAGTAATCCTCTGTCAGAGCTTGTACTGTGTACTTTGTGAGTAATCCTCTGTCAGAGCTTGTACTGTGTACTTTGTGAGTAATCCTCTGTCAGAGCTTGTACTGTGTACTTTGTGAGTAATCCTCTGTCAGAGCTTGTACTGTGTACTTTGTGCGTAATACTCTGTCAGAGCTTGTACTGTGTACTTTGTGAGTAATACTCTGTCAGAGCTTGTACTGTGTACTTTGTGAGTAACCCTCTGTCAGAGCTTGTACTGTGTACTTTGTGAGTAATCCTCTGTCAGAGCTTGTACTGTGTACTTTGTGAGTAATACTCTGTCAGAGCTTGTACTGTGTACTTTGTGAGTAATACTCTGTCAGAGCTTGTACTGTGTACTTTGTGAGTAATACTCTGTCAGAGCTTGTACTGTGTACTTTGTGAGTAATACTCTGTCAGAGCTTGTACTGTGTACTTTGTGAGTAATACTCTATCAGAGCTTGTACTGTGTACTTTGTGAGTAATCCTCTGTCAGAGCTTGTACTGTGTACTTTGTGCGTAATACTCTGTCAGAGCTTGTACTGTGTACTTTGTGAGTAATACTCTGTCAGAGCTTGTACTGTGTACTTTGTGAGTAATCCTCTGTCAGAGCTTGTACTGTGTACTTTGTGAGTAATACTCTGTCAGAGCTTGTACTGTGTACTTTGTGAGTAATACTCTGTCAGAGCTTGTACTGTGTACTTTGTGAGTAATACTCTGTCAGAGCTTGTACTGTGTACTTTGTGAGTAATACTCTGTCAGAGCTTGTACTGTGTACTTTGTGAGTAATACTCTGTCAGAGCTTGTACTGTGTACTTTGTGAGTAATACTCTGTCAGAGCTTGTACTGTGTACTTTGTGAGTAACCCTCTGTCAGAGCTTGTACTGTGTACTTTGTGAGTAATCCTCTGTCAGAGCTTGTACTGTGTACTTTGTGAGTAATCCTCTGTCAGAGCTTGTACTGTGTACTTTGTGAGTAATACTCTGTCAGAGCTTGTACTGTGTACTTTGTGAGTAATACTCTGTCAGAGCTTGTACTGTGTACTTTGTGAGTAATACTCTGTCAGAGCTTGTACTGTGTACTTTGTGAGTAATACTCTGTCAGAGCTTGTACTGTGTACTTTGTGAGTAACCCTCTGTCAGAGCTTGTACTGTGTACTTTGTGAGTAACCCTCTGTCAGAGCTTGTACTGTGTACTTTGTGAGTAACCCTCTGTCAGAGCTTGTACTGTGTACTTTGTGAGTAATCCTCTGTCAGAGTCCCCTCCTGAGAGTGATATTGTTGGACGGAGTACTTTGAAGGATGCTGGACTTGATATCAGCTCTACTTCCAGTCAGAACTCCGGCAGCAGCTTTTACACCTTGGAAAGTCTTTAGAGTCTGGATCGCTGGTCTGTCCTTCAGCACACTGACACACTCTGTCACATGGTTGGCCTCTTGTGAAGCTGCATCCTTCCATCCAGTGCTTGAATTGGAATGAAAAAGGTGCCAGTACTCTAAAATCAGCAACTTTTTCAAGTCAATTTTATATATACAGCCCACAAACAAGAATTTGGCTACTATAATGCTGGTGGGTTTGTCTCTTTACTACTGTATATTTTAGAAAGGTTCACTGTACTTAATATTTTTTATGATAAGCAGCGGATATGGCTAAAGCTCAGTAAGGTCAATATTAACTGAAAATATAGCAATCAAAGTCTAGATCTTCTGCTGAAGACACATGAAGCAGAGACCTTTCAGGTGAGAGCCCCTCTGGTGGTGTTCAACATTAATGACAAGGAAACAAAGCTCTGGTCAGAAGCATTTTTTATAAAAAGCTTTAACAAAATTAAGTATTTCTGTACATTTTGAATGCAATCTAACTTTCCAACTCAGAAAACGAAAAACGAAAAAGTGCCAAAAGTCTTCTCACATGGCTGAGCTGCTTTGCAATATACTTCACCACTGAAGAATACAAATATGTATAAAGTAAACTATGATGCAATCTAACTTTCCAACTCAGAAAAATGATAAAGAGCATGAACAAAGAACATGTAAAAACAAATGCAAAATTTGCACAATCTAAAATGAGAAACTGTAACTGCAAGTAACAAAGTCTGAGCCATGGTAAAGAGTTACATTGAACACCAGGCTGATCAGATAACTCCCTGGTTGGTGTTTAGAGTATTGAGAGGTCCTGATAATTTATTCCGGCAAATTATTCTGACCTCCTAATTGACCTTTCCGAAGATTATTGAGTCTATGTAAGTTTGCTGCGTGGCTCAGATCCACCAACGTCAGCAAGATCTCACCTCTACTAACTTCCCGAAGAACCAAGGTTTCAATTAACTGCTGTTTCAATTCAGACAACTCTTTTTTAATCTGTTTAAGCGATCCCGAAGGATTTTGATATCAGTAAATGGAGTGTGCTCCTACCTAAGTGTGTGTGGCAGGGTGCAATCTTACCTTTGACGCAGGAGAGGAGGGCACAGGTGTCTTTTAAAGGATCCCAATCCAACAGGTGGGATTCAGTTTATTTGAAGAAAAATAGGTCCAAACTAATACAGGGTTTTTACCTTCTCTCTCACAACATTATAATCATCCTAACAAAAACACCGTGCTGTGATCATGTTCAAATGAAACTTTAATTCACAGTCTTACATTTATTACCAAAATGTTTTAATTTCAACTGCCCATTTCAGTTGTGACATTTTAAAATTCTCCCGATAGAATTTAGAGGTATTTCCTCGTAAAAAGACCGGTGACAATAAAAAGCGCATTCAACTTTTCATTCACCCATTTATTCACATCAGTTTCATACACTTTTTCCGACACAGACGGCGGATTAACCTTTCAAAAACACATTCCTATCCGCAAAATTCGGGGGACCAGATGTTTTCCCCACAGGTCGCGGTATTTATAAAGGTTCGCACACACATCTCTCATCAAATCATTCCACTCAGCCAACAACCAATAAATTCGAGAGATATTTACCCCGTCTAGAAGGACCTTACCGAGAGCTATTAACCCAGCTCTGAAGCACACAGCCTACCCGGAGAGAGTCTACCAGGGGTCACCCCCCCTCTCTCGCGCTCTCTCAAAAAACCAGTCTCTTTATGCTAAAAAAACTGGATCCTAAACCCAAAAAAACAAACTCCTCCTCTTACACCCAATTCAGTTGAAAACCGCGCATGCGCATAATGTACAAGGCTGAACATGTCCCAACATGTTCCACAGCTGTTATGGGATAAGACACCCTTTCATATGAGGTAAAAAGGACATGAACTCTCTTTGGCCTCTTAATGTTTCTCCCCTTAGTGTGAAGCCCCCCCCCCCCCCCCTCTCTCTGGACTGCTGCCAGAGGAGAGGAAGAAAACTCAACCTAAACAACCCACTTGGTTTTGTTTATACTGTAACTATAGAAAACCTAAAATATGAAGCATTTTCATTGTGGGTTATACAAGAATATAATTGATTATATTTGATTATAACTAACTTTCGTTTTTAAGTATTAAACATACTATGAAAACTCACAACACCCTCTTTTCAAAACGCAAAGTTCTCAAATAGCAACAGAAAAAATTGTAAGCATAGATACATATTCAAAAACCGTCAAGAAGCATTCTCATTATGGGTTTATACAAGAATATGATTGATCATGTATGATTTATAATTAACTTTCGTTTTTTAAGTATTCACTTCATACCATGATCTCAATTAACTTTCGTTTTAAGTATTCACTTCATATGAAGATCTCAACACCCTCTTTTCAAACGCAAAGTTTTCAAATATCAACAGATAAAATCGTAAAAACACATACATATTACATCCGTAAAACTCCACGCATCAATATCATGAAAAGTTCTTCAGTATGTGTAATCAGGACGACCCTTTGATGAACCTGGTGTGAAAAAACACCGAAAACATAGTACCGTACAGGAATGTCCTTGGGCGAGGGGCCCATCTGTTGTAGACTCCTAAATCCATGTTGCTATCTGATGTATATCCTTGACCCTGACCATGGAGGGGTTGCAGTTTTTCGCTGGACGACATCTCCAAACGAAAACCAGATAACTCGGTCGACAGTTGTTATGAATTTTTTAGACCTCGTCAATAATCGCTCATGACTTTGTGACAAGGTCAATGAGTCCCCACACAATGATAGCACAAACGAGGAACCAGAGGCATATGAAACAGCTTAGCTGGCCCTCGCTCATGACATCCTGTGTGTGCAGTGTGAGATTAGGTGTATGTGGTGCCAGTGTGGTGCTGGTGGTACTTGTTGTCGTCTTTCGTTGGTGACTAGGACACATCACTTGTTGTCGTCTGTTTCTACCGTCTCTCCTGGCCTGTGACTACGACCTTGCAGTGGCTGGCGTGGACCCATGTGGCTCTCTCGGTGACCTTGACCGCTGTCTGGGTGATGAGGAGCACCTGGTAGGGACCTTGCCAATGGTTGGATTTCCAGCTCTTTCTCCGGAAGTCCTTGACCAGCACGAAGTCGCCGGGTTGGAGATGGTGAAGTGGACCAGTGGCAGGGGGTAGGTAGGGTTGCTGCTACCTGGCGTCTGATATCTGACCATGCAGTTATCAGGTAGTCGTCATCCTTTCCTGGGAAATCCACTGCGATCTGAGTGGCTCAGCGGGTAGAGATGCAGCCTGTCCCACAGAGCTGGAAGAATCATCCTCCTTCTCTGGCGGGGTCATAGGTGACTCAGCCGCTGATCCATTAATAATTGTTTCAATTGAAACAATTTCCCCCAGGAATCCTTCCAAGGGGTCTGGTACTCCATGTTCCTCTGGAATGTCTATTGACAGCAAGGACATCTTTTTGGCTTGGGCACCCGGGGAGACCTCCGAATCAGATCGCTCTTACGAGTCTCCTCCTTTTCACCGCTTGCCCCTTCCGGTCCTTCTGCACAGGTTTCCTGGGTCCAGGAGTCTACTTGGCTTCACTTGAGGCACTGTGACTGAAGTTTCCCCGCTAGGCAGGTTCAAATCCTCTTGGTAGATTGCTGAGGTATTAATCTCAACAATATAGCTAAAATCAAGTTTAAATCATTTCTCTGATTCATAAAAAGTTGTTTCAGTTAAAATAAAAACTTCCCCAAGGGTTTTCTCAAGAGGGTCGTGTATTCCATATTGCTCTGTAATTTCTATACACAGCAAGGTGATTGTTTCTCCTCTTACTCAGTTGGCCTCTAATGGCAGAAAGCACTGGGCCATAATTTACTCTTATCAGTTTAACGACCTGACAGCCCTACACCTCCATGCTGTGTGAGAACCAGCAAAAAAGAAGGAGAGATGTGCTCAAAAAATCAAATTTAAATGAATACTCTTTTTAGGGTGTAAGCGTATATCAATTAAAAATAACTGAAAAGAAAACTAATAGTGTAAAGTTAAAAAACAATGAGGAAAATAATATAAAGGTTATTTTCCATTTCCTCTTTGATACTGAGGTATTCTCCATCCAAGCTCTAATGATCCATATGCTAATAGACAGAGTTTCGTCTTGCCATCTTTCTGCATAATTCACTATAGATTCTAACAGTTCTACTGCTAAATCCTTTTCATTGGAGCTATTGCTTGTTACTCAGATTTAAATTCCCTCTTTTGCTCTATAAAATATCCCTTGGCACAGAATTCACCAAGACAAATTCTAACTTATTGCGGGAAGATCCCACAAAAAGCCATCCTCTCCTGTGGAAGAAAGCACATTAACTGCCACGTGTGTGTGCAAAACATGTCATGTGATGTGAGACTGATAGCATCAATAGTGGATGGGTAGGCCGCAGTCATATTCCTATCTGGATTCTAAACTCAGTTGGCTTGGGTGAACCGGTCCTCTCCTCTGGAGTGAAACTACTTTCCCAGAAAATTGACTTCACTGTATCCAAACCTTCTGATCTAGTTTTAAGCTAACCCTTCTCTGGACTTTGCCCCTTTCTGGTCACCCATACACGATTTCTGAATTTAAACGGAAAAGGTGTGATAGTTAGATATGACCTGACCTTTGCCCTAGGTAGCTTTTCCATACTTATAGGAATATATTCAGCCTTGTCAAATTGATTGGAATGTCCCAATTTGTTTTACAGTTTTTTATACTCCACTCTTTGGCTGCTCTAACGCCTGATACTTATATGGTAAAGACCAGATAGGTGTGATTTCTTTATCCTGCAAGGGTGACAAAAACTTTCTCATCTTTAAAGTGAGTGACATTATCCATTCCTACTTTCTCAGTTTTTAGGAAAAATACTTATATGTTCCGCCATTTGAGCAGACACTGTGTTCCAGTTGCTCTGGTCAGAGGATAAACATGTTTATGACTCCCTCCATTTATCAAAGGTCACAAGGAAATACTTATTCCCACTGGGAGTGCGGGTCAGAAAAGGACCTGCTTATGTCAGCACTAAAAATGGTTAGTGGTCCTTCCTCTATTATTTTAAGATGCTCAGGATGAACTTTCTTAAACCCATCCACCTCTACACATTGAAGACATGTTGACCATGTGTGTTGTAGGTGCAATCGCAGTTTTGGTAAGAGGATTTTATTGTGGAGACAATATTTCCTCATCTGAACTAGGCCCACATGGCCTAAACTGCTGTGTAATTCACGCACAACCTAAGGAGCTTCTTCAGGTGGTACGTGAATGCTTCCACCCTTTTTCCATATTCTAGGGAATATGGCAGTCAGGTGGTTAACTCGTCCCGTGCTTTAAGCAAGGTCAAACTTCTCTATTACCCTGATAGTTAAATTATATCTTATCTATATGGCTACGGACATGATTCCATTCTACATGCCTGCTTTTAACTCTGCAATAAGACCCTCAATAGATGGGGTGTAAGCGCTTCACCTTTCACATTTTTGAACTGCCTTTGTTTCCAATTATTAAGCTCTTCTTTACCCGCTTTTTAATAATAATCACTATCAGTAATAATACGGATGTGTGCTATTTTTCCTTTTTTAGCAAAAGGAAGTCCCTCAACAAATGGCCTTTTCCTCAGCAGGCTGTACCTGGTATTGCACCCTTTTGCTCGCAAAGTACTTCACCTGAATTAGTTTTCATTATAAAGGCCCAAGTGGCTGCTTGGTCACCTTTTCGCAAACTCCCCTCTGTCAACAGTGTTATCTGTGGAGTAGCGGTTTTCTGTTCGGGTTTCAATGTTTCCCTTTGTGGCTTACTTCCTGAGGTCCTCTGCACCCCACATCTGGATCAGACATTATCATCTTCTATTTTCTTCATCTACTCATCATTATTTTTGCTCCCTGAACAGTTTGTTTAGTAGCTTCAGATATTGGAAAATAAAGAGTGTATATGCACATTCTGGTACCTTGAGACATTTCCCTCAGGGCTGGATACATTTATAATGCAAGTGCAAGATGCTTCTCTTCAGGTGATAATTTTCCCTCTGTTCCTGATCAAGTCATGGACATGAATAACACAGATGTTCTATCACCCTGGTTCCTTATCTCCACATTGTTAGTTTCTGAGAATGGGTCTCAACATACTATTTTGGTTTATGATATTTGATATTATTGTTCTGGTGTTAAGATAATTTTTTGAATCTCCCTCTTTTCTTAACAACTGGAGCTATGTCTATTTTAGATCCGACTTGGTTAAGAGTTGATTTATTCATTGGTGAGAGGAACACTATTTCCCTTGTGCTGAGGCCATAAAACTTTTAATGGTCTTTCGTGGTCTGCTCAAATTTTCTTCCCCTCCAGAGGTCACGCCTGTCTTTGACCCTGTGTGCTGCGTGTTTCTGCAGCACCTCGGGAGCAGAGAAAAGAGGAAACCTTTTTTCCAAAAGTGCATTCTCCTTCATGAGAAAAATAGCACCACATTTAACTCTCCCTGACTTGTCTTTAAAGCGTTCTTTAAGGCTTGAATTGAGTTTTCCGTTGTGTAACGGAAAATCCCATTCCCAAAAAGGGGTCAAAAGTAAATGCTTTAGTTGATTTTGGTAAAGTATTTGAGCTTTAGCTTCGCAAAAACTTTCTCATATTAGTTTTGAAGATATTTTTGGGACTTGATATCTGCTGATAGTTCCCACATAGGTTTTTTCTTAAAAGTACATTAAAAACAACCGGTATTTGTGGGTCATCTGATCACCACATCGCCTTCTGACAGTTTAATAGTCCTTATCATATTATCACACTGTTATTGCATGCTAGGACCTATTCTCTTTGCCAGAGCTACTGCTATTTCTCCTGCATGTTTTAGCTTCCTATTAGCAGGGTTTATTAACATGGTTTGTTGATCCAGTTTAAGATTTTCAATATTTGACATTATTATTTTCCAACATTCCTTTTTCCTGAATATCATGTCTAACAATGTGGGTTTTTTTTTTTCTTTCTAGGAGTAGTAGATGGGATACTCCTAAATGGCATTTTTTGAGCTTTTATCCCTGTATGGTGGAGATAGGGTCTCAAACATTATACCACCTGCTTGTTGCTCTCTGTCAAACGGTAGTCTGACAGGAAAGTATTTTGGTCGCGGTACGCCCGTGGGTCTGGGCTAAGCTGACCAGGGCGGGCAGAAGCTCCGGATTTTGCTTCTGTGTATCCCCCCTGTGTGGTTGGCTCCGAGTCATTAAAAACTGCGTTCTAACCTCGTCCGCCATTTATTTTTGTTTGTTTGTTTTAAAAAACAACACAAAAATGTATTTAAAGGGTTCAAGTTCACTCTTTTATACACATGCAAGTTCCTAGGCTTTACTCTCGACGGGCGTACAGTCCGACTATACCGTCACTTGGTTCTAAGTTCTCTTTCTGGATTCAGTTAGTACATGCGGGTACCTCAGCTAAGAGTTTTATTTACCGAGCTTCGAATTTTTTAAACAGCATAGGTACCTTTAGACCTATGTTTATCTTTATTAAATCTCCTATTAACTCTTCCCCACGTTATGTTTTAACGCAAAAGTTCAAACCGCAGCTCTTGGTCAAGTCCTACCTATAAGTTTCAAAGTAATTGGACAAGTACTGAGCAGTGCTCCTACGGCTGACTTCACTTTAGCCACCTAAACCTGTGTTAAAGGGACCACAGGCTTCTCAATTTGACTAGGGGAAAATGAACCTTCTTTAGCTTCTTTAATCAGACAGCTATATCCGATATAATATAACCCTCAGTCCGGTGCAATAGTATTAACTTAAATTACTACACTTTCAGGTTTAATTATATATATTCTAGGATTTGGGGTAGGTATTTTAACAAGACTTTCAGCCTGTATTTCGCTGATTTGTATTCATCGACTTTTTTCACTAGGTCGTTTTGGTTCTTGTATTTTGACTCTGTAAAAGTATTATTTTTCACAGAGCCCCACGTTGGGCGCCATGTTTAGAGTATTGAGAGGTCCTGATAATTTATTCCGGCAAATTATTCTGACCTCCTAATTGACCTTTCCGAAGATTATTGAGTCTATGTAAGTTTGCTGCGTGGCTCAGATCCACCAACGTCAGCAAGATCTCACCTCTACTAACTTCCCGAAGAACCAAGGTTTCAATTAACTGCTGTTTCAATTCAGACAACTCTTTTTTAATCTGTTTAAGCGATCCCGAAGGATTTTGATATCAGTAAATGGAGTGTGCTCCTACCTAAGTGTATGTGGCAGGGTGCAATCTTACCTTTGACGCAGGAGAGGAGGGCACAGGTGTCTTTTAAAGGATCCCAATCCAACAGGTGGGATTCAGTTTATTTGAAGAAAAATAGGTCCAAACTAATACAGGGTTTTTACCTTCTCTCTCACAACATTATAATCATCCTAACAAAAACACCGTGCTGTGATCATGTTCAAATGAAACTTTAATTCACAGTCTTACATTTATTACCAAAATGTTTTAATTTCAACTGCCCATTTCAGTTGTGACATTTTAAAATTCTCCCGATAGAATTTAGAGGTATTTCCTCGTAAAAAGACCGGTGACAATAAAAAGCGCATTCAACTTTTCATTCACCCATTTATTCACATCAGTTTTCATACACTTTTTCCGACACAGACGGCGGATTAACCTTTCAAAAACCCATTCCTGTCCGCAAAATTCGAAGGAAGGTCCTTACAGGTCGCGGTATTTATAATTTTCAAACACTTTTTCCGACACAGACGGCGGATTAACCTTTCAAAAACACATTCCTATCCGCAAAATTCGAAGGAAGGTCCTTACAGGTCGCGGTATTTATAATTTTCAAACACTTTCTCTCATCAAATCATTCCACTCAGCCAACAACCAATAAATTCGAGAGATATTTACCCCGTCTAGAAGGACCTTACCGAGAGCTATTAACCCAGCTCTGAAGCACACAGCCTACCCGGAGAGAGTCTACCAGGGGTCACCCCCCCTCTCTCGCGCTCTCTCAAAAACCAGTCTCTTTATGCTAAAAAAACTGGATCCTAAACCCAAAAAAACAAACTCCTCCTCTTACACCCAATTCAGTTGAAAACCGCGCATGCGCATAATGTACAAGGCTGAACATGTCCCAACATGTTCCACAGCTGTTATGGGATAAGACACCCTTTCATATGAGGTAAAAAGGACATGAACTCTCTTTGGCCTCTTAATGTTTCTCCCCTTAGTGTGAAGCCCCCCCCCCCCCCCTCTCTCTGGACTGCTGCCAGAGGAGAGGAAGAAAACTCAACCTAAACACCACTTTGTTTTGTTTATACTGTAACTATAGAAAAACTAAAATATGAAGCATTTTCCTTGTGGGTTATACAAGAATATAATTGATTATAACTAACTTTCGTTTTTAAGTATTAAACATACTATGAAAACTCACAACACCCTCTTTTCAAAACGCAAAGTTATCAAAATAGCAACAGAAAAAATTGTAAGCATAGATACATATTCAAAAACCGTCAAGAAGCATTCTCATTATGGGTTTATACAAGAATATGATTGATCATTATGATTTATAATTAACTTTCGTTTTTTAAGTATTCACTTCATACCATGATCTCAATTAACTTTCGTTTTAAGTATTCACTTCATATGAAGACTCACAACACTTGAGAAGTTAATCTCAGGTTGACAGCAGCTCTTTCAGTCAAATATGGTCATTCTACTCACTTTCTAACACAAGGTACTTTTTGGAATTGAGTAAGATAAATCGACAGAATAGCTTTGGACATTTTCTGATTTATCAGAATCCATTTTTAGTCGTTTAAGACTTGAAATCATTTTTGAAATAATGAGTTTTCAGACTAAATGAATCACGTTATTTATCAAGTGACAAACTTGTCATATTGGGCTGATACACCAAATTATATGAAGTCAGATATATTTTAAAGTAATATTACCAAACAATTTCAATACAAACCTGTGAGGCAGGTGGTACATGGCATCAGGTTTACCTGATGGACACAGACAGGCGAACAGGTCGGATGGTGTGGTTGTTCCACAGCTGTCTGTACTCATCGAGGTCTTTTTGTAAGATGCCCAAAAACACATATCGCAGCAGACACTTGTGCTCATGGCTTCCATTGAAGAGGTGCCTCTCTCTAAGGTCACTGAAGAGCTCGATCCAGAACTGAGTCCTAATGGTGGAATTCAAAACTTTTGTATTTCATGAAAAAAAAGACAACAAATATTTCTAGAAATGTTGTACATTTCTTGGTGCGCTCCTACATTATTTCATTTGGGAGCACATAAACTCCCTTGGGAAAATGTTAGTGTACAGCTCTAATGTAACTTCTCAATTGTTTTCATCCAGATAGATTTAAAGTATTTGGGCACCTCTGTACTATATACACACACACATACATTCTTGGACCTGACCTTAAAAGGCTATACCTTTGCTTTCTGAAGAAAGACCACCAACTCTCGATGCGCTGGTTTGCAGTTGAGGTACCATACATGTGACTGAGGGCTCCTGCAAAATCATCTGTGTGTTGAGATCGTAATGTGCAGTTAATGGCTGCCATAGTGCCGTTTTCAGTTCCACAGTCAGTGCGAAGGCGGGCTGGAAGTAGTCCAAACTCCGATACACACTGCAGGTAATACTGCGCAATGATGCCCGGATCGTTGTTAGTGCTGCCACTCCTGAGCCACATAGCTTTCCTTGAAAAGCCGTCGATGCAGCCACTGATGGCAATACCAAAGGGTTTAAGTTTATCATATCCATCAGCGTGCCACACTTGGTTTGGTCCTGCTGTGACGTATCCCCTTCGGACAAACCTTCGCCTGGAACGAAGTTGAACACCAGATGGATCCAGTCTGGAAATCGTCTGTCTAACATCCTCCCTTTTTACTGTCAGGTGATACTTTTGTTGCAATGTCTGCCACATAGCTCTGTAACCCAACAGCCGACCCGAGCCTCTCAGTTCATGTGCAACAGTTTGGTGTACAGTGCCAATGGGAGTGTAGTCTATCCTTCTTGTTAAGCCAGCGTTCTGCAGCCTCCTCTTTAAGGTCCTCAGACTAAGAACAATGTTGTGTCTTTCTTCTAGAAAATCAAGTATCACTTCATAAGCGTGTCCCTCTGTGAAGTACTTGTGGATGAGGCCTGCCTCGATTCCTTCATTCGATTCTGTGACTGAAGGGAAAAGACAACAGTGTCATTAGGAATGAAACTTAATAAGAACAAAATGAAAATGTATCAGTAACGAGGAAAATACCTGAACTGTGTGATGCATAAGTGTATGTTTTCAGTATGTTCAATGCGTGAACAATTCCAGACATGAGGAGCAAAAAATAAGAGAAATAAACAGGCAAAGGACAAAATATTGGGATGCTTACATAATTGGTAAGGATAAAAATACATATCAATCTAGAGGTAGCGAACAAAAAGGAACCCTTTTAATGCCTGTATTTGTGCATAAACGCATCAGAAGGCTCAACCCTCACATGAAGGAGCACATCATTGGTCAACTTTGGTATTTCACCTGATTTTTTTACTTGTTGGCATTTTTTTTTATCAGTAGTTCTAAATCATGTTGAAATTGCCATGACTGACAATAATATGTGTATAGCATATATTAAAATGGCAACAAATCATATACAAATAAGACATTATCACTGTACTGGTGAAATTCTTGACTTTTAAGGAGGAGCTTACCATCTTCGAGAAAGGGAGCCAAACATTCAATGTTGCTGCCACAGGAGCCGCAACACCTCCCAAAACACCCACCAGTCCCACAATATGGACAATACATTGCCTGTGGAAAAGGAGCAATGTGAATGTTATTCATTTGCAATGAAGTAACAGCTACTTGGTAAGCTATTGCAGCAGGTAATGTTACCTGCAAACAGCTGACACTAATTTAACAGCAGATATCAGCTGCAATCACTTAATATCTGAACCATGCATCCATCTACAATGTCAAAATACATTCAAAAAAAAGAAGAAAGATTTAAAGCCAGTAAACTTCCCAAAGGAAGCACGTCTTGGACAGGATAGAGACCCTTCTCTATCTCTAAGCAGGATAAGAGACCATCATTTATCTCTAGACAGGCACATTTAGATAACATGTTGATAGAGTCAAGATTGACTACAGGATGTTAGTGAAGATCTAATATGTATTCAATATAGGGCTGGGCAACGATTACAAGTTTTAATCGCGTTTCCTGCGATTAACGCGCTAATAACGCGTTAACTTGCCCAGCCCTAATTCAGTAAAAGTTGTTCCTTCAGAGCATGTTGAGGAGAGGACCCGAGCTCGTCTGTTGAATAAAGGCATATTCAACTTACTTTGTGTGTCTTAGCATCATCTTTAAGTCCCGGTCGGCTCAGATCCGTTTGTTTAGAAAACAGCTAACGTTAGCAGATAAAAGTAGCTATGTTCTCCTAACATTATACACTACACACATAATCTGCTCCCACACACAAAATAACGTCATTTAAAGTCATAAATACGGCAGCGACAGATATTATCTACATCCTGTGTAACTTTAACATTATAAACTTACCCAAGAGATGTTTCCTGGAGATCCCCCAGACTTCTTCTTCTCTCACATAAAAAACCCGCATGTGCATCAGCAATAATAGTCCCCGGTAATTCACTTCCGTTGTGGCTTTTTTATTTGCATCGCGGCGTTTTTATTTGCGCGGCGTTTCTGTTTCTTTTTATTTGCAGCGTTTTTTAAATTTGCAGCAGCCTGGCCTCTCAGGGCCACCGTACTCTTCACTACAGAAACACAGCGTGGAGGAAGCAGAGAGCGAAACACACAGATCCGTCTCTAGCTCAGGGACACAGACCCAACCTCTTCTGAACTGAGAGGGGGGTCAGTGGATGTTTGGGTCAGTGGATGTTTGGGTCAGTGGATGTTTGGGTCAGTGGATGTTTGGGTCAGTGGATGTTTGGGTCAGTGGATGTTTGGGTCAGTGGATGTTTGGGTCAGTGGATGTTTGGGTCAGTGGATGTTTGGGTCAGTGGATGTTTGGGTCATTGGATTTTCTTTTCACAAATGGAAATTCTAAAACAAAAAACGACTGGATATTTAATTTTCGGCGTTTTTTAAAGGCGTTTTTCTTTATCATTTACTAAACTTAAAAAACGGGATGATTTTCATTTTCTACTTCTCAAAACAAAAAATAAAATCACTAGAAAACAGAAACAAAAAAACTACCGTTTTTTTCATATTCTGCTACCGGAAGTTACCTTACAAAATAAGAGCGCAGACGAAACTCACGGAAGTGATTTCAAAACAAAAGCACTCGTAGGCTTTGCTAAAATCACACTTTGAATCACTACAGTATCCTGTTGAAGGAACTGTGATTATTATAAACAAGGGGAATTTAGCGATCACAATGAAAACGGCCAACACACACTTTGAGCCCAGAACATGAATGTTATTAAGGGCTAAAAATAGGCCTATTTCTAAAATGGACAACATTGTTAGGAGATTTCAACTATACAGCGATTCTGCACTGCGGTCACCTCAGCCGTCTGTCGAGTTTGTTTTTCAAATCAGCTGCTTTTCATTTTTTCCCTGCTATATTCAATGAGTGATACAAATATCTTTGTCCACAAGTTCTTAATAAAACTGACTGTTGGACTCGGTACTAATTTGACTGCTACTGCTACACCACTCAGACCGCAAGGTATTATAGGTTCGTTTATTAACTTCCACAAGGCACGTGTGCAATATGTCAGCATCTCAAACGATCTCAAAGCACACACACTTCTTCTGTTCATCTCCAGCATCAAACAATGATGAACCATCAGCTGATCTGCCCCCTTGTGGTATGAACATGCAGGTGCAGGTAGACAACCTCAACCTTATGGGTGCTGCACTACCAGAAATGAAATGAAGTACTTTGACTGTGTACTTTGTGAGTACTCCTCTGTCAGAGCTTGTACTGTGTACTTTGTGAGTACTCCTCTGTCAGAGCTTGTACTGTGTACTTTGTGAGTACTCCTCTGTCAGAGCTTGTACTGTGTACTTTGTGAGTAATCCTCTGTCAGAGCTTGTACTGTGTACTTTGTGAGTAATACTGTGTCAGAGCTTGTACTGTGTACTTTGTGAGTAATCCTCTGTCAGAGCTTGTACTGTGTACTTTGTGAGTAATCCTCTGTCAGAGCTTGTACTGTGTACTTTGTGAGTAATCCTCTGTCAGAGCTTGTACTGTGTACTTTGTGAGTAATCCTCTGTCAGAGCTTGTACTGTGTACTTTGTGCGTAATACTCTGTCAGAGCTTGTACTGTGTACTTTGTGAGTAATACTCTGTCAGAGCTTGTACTGTGTACTTTGTGAGTAATACTCTGTCAGAGCTTGTACTGTGTACTTTGTGAGTAATCCTCTGTCAGAGCTTGTACTGTGTACTTTGTGCGTAATACTCTGTCAGAGCTTGTACTGTGTACTTTGTGAGTAATACTCTGTCAGAGCTTGTACTGTGTACTTTGTGAGTAACCCTCTGTCAGAGCTTGTACTGTGTACTTTGTGAGTAACCCTCTGTCAGAGCTTGTACTGTGTACTTTGTGAGTAATACTCTATCAGAGCTTGTACTGTGTACTTTGTGAGTAATCCTCTGTCAGAGCTTGTACTGTGTACTTTGTGCGTAATACTCTGTCAGAGCTTGTACTGTGTACTTTGTGAGTAATACTCTGTCAGAGCTTGTACTGTGTACTTTGTGAGTAATCCTCTGTCAGAGCTTGTACTGTGTACTTTGTGAGTATACTCTGTCAGAGCTTGTACTGTGTACTTTGTGAGTAATACTCTGTCAGAGCTTGTACTGTGTACTTTGTGAGTAATACTCTGTCAGAGCTTGTACTGTGTACTTTGTGAGTAATACTCTGTCAGAGCTTGTACTGTGTACTTTGTGAGTAATACTCTGTCAGAGCTTGTACTGTGTACTTTGTGAGTAATACTCTGTCAGAGCTTGTACTGTGTACTTTGTGAGTAACCCTCTGTCAGAGCTTGTACTGTGTACTTTGTGAGTAATCCTCTGTCAGAGCTTGTACTGTGTACTTTGTGAGTAATCCTCTGTCAGAGCTTGTACTGTGTACTTTGTGAGTAATACTCTGTCAGAGCTTGTACTGTGTACTTTGTGAGTAATACTCTGTCAGAGCTTGTACTGTGTACTTTGTGAGTAATACTCTGTCAGAGCTTGTACTGTGTACTTTGTGAGTAATACTCTGTCAGAGCTTGTACTGTGTACTTTGTGAGTAATCCTCTGTCAGAGCTTGTACTGTGTACTTTGTGAGTAATCCTCTGTCAGAGCTTGTACTGTGTACTTTGTGAGTAATCCTCTGTCAGAGCTTGTACTGTGTACTTTGTGAGTAATCCTCTGTCAGAGCTTGTACTGTGTACTTTGTGCGTAATACTCTGTCAGAGCTTGTACTGTGTACTTTGTGAGTAATACTCCATGTAATGGGATTTCTCTTGTGCTGACATGAGAGGAGGTTGTGGAAGTCATTCGGTGTCTCAGATTCTCTACCATACTGCGGAAAAACTGATCTGCATGAATCTGTACAAGCCTGCCATTCTCACGCAGGGCAACACCCTTGAAGGACTTCTCAGCTAGAGCTGTATGAACTGTAGTCATGTGTGGGCCAGGCATGGTGACCATGGATTCAAAAACTCGTATTTCTCGAGTTAAGAGCCTATCTGCTGTAGGCAGTGTCATCTCTCTTTTTTGGAGTTGCCGAGAGAGGTCGCTGAGCTCTGTGAGCGCATCGTACATCAGTCCCAGATTGCTGACAAACGTTGCAGATGTGAGCACATCATCCAGGCCCTTGTACTTTGCTCTGTCTCTGGAATCCCTGCTCGTGTCGTTTGCAGCATTTGTGAAGTGATCATGAAGCACTCGGTAGTTTTCCCAGACTGCTCTGACGCTCCTTTCACTTGAAGCCACCCAGCGGATGGACAAAACACGCCCTATCACCAGGAGACGCTGTCCGACTGCTTGCGCACACTGCGCTAACTGCCTCTGATTTTTGGGGGGAGGCATGGAACAAGGAATAGAGTTTGTCAAAAAAGATCTGGAAATGATTGAGCCCTGAGACCTCCTTGACCACATCCCCAACTGCCAGCTCTAGACGATGATTGGAGCAGTGCCACACAAACAGGCTTGGGAATTTACTACACAACTGGGTAGCAACGCCTGTTCTCTTCCCTAGCATGACTGAAGCCCCATCACATGCAAAAGAAACGAAACACTGACCTAAAAAGTCCTCGTTAAAATCTCTTCCAAGACACTCCATTAACGCCTTTGTGATGTCATCAGCCGTTGTTTCATCCAACTCGATCAGCTCCCAAAAAAACGTTTCGGGCTCAGCATCAGCTAATGCTGAGCGTAGACACACAACAAGCACCGTTTTACCACTAATAGTGGTAGATTCATCGACCAAAACACAGAGTTTTCTTTGGTTTTCTGTAATGTCTTTTGCCATTTTTTTCTTCAGCTCATGAGCTATGTGGTCGATGATTTCGCCACAGGTTTTATTGGAGTGCAAAACCCTGCCCACGTTCAGCCCATTCAGTTTCTGTACATTCAAATCAATTGGCATGTCTGTGAATGGCCGGCTATGTTTGCCAATTTTATATGCCGTTCGAAAAACTCTGATAGTGGTGTCTAATTCAGATTTATGCATAGACTGCACTTGATGTTGAATAGTTTCATGTGAAGCAGATGTAAGGATGTCAGCAGCTTTTACATGGGCTTGTGATTCTTTATGTTCTTTGATTTTTTTTCTCAGGCTAGCTTGTTGTTTGCCCTTGTCAACACCGAAATGAGACACTGCACACTCACCCCATTCAGTTGACAGTTTCAGTCCTTGTCCAGTGTGTATTCCCAAAGATTTGACATCTCTGCATATCCGACATCCTAGCTTCTTATCTTTAAGAAGGAGCCATGCATTGGTCTTGCAAAAATATTGCACCTTGTCCGTTGTCCAGCAGTCAGGTGCATCGCTTTGCCCGGTGTTGGTGGTGGCAGTTGCGCCAGCAGCAGCTAACGTTAGAGGCTCTGGAGGAGGCGGCGGAGCTAGTGCTAATGCTAATGCACTAGAACTTGGAGCAGGAGGATCAACCAAAGAAAGCTCCCCATCAGACACAATTTCCAACACAGGCACAGCATTCTCTGTATTTGAAGTTTCTTCCGGCGACAACCGCTGTCTTTTTGCACTTTTATTAATCCACGCTAACATTTTAGAAATGCTAATTTGTGACGTGACTTGCTTTCCTTCTCTCGGGGGCGTGCCTGCTCTGTTCTATCACTCTACATAGCCACCCACTGGGTGGGAGTTGCACTGCATAAACACAACACACGTGCATCTAGGTATGTAAATTGTAAAGTATTAAAACATGGTTTTACTAACAGTTTTCAGTATGTTGTTACTTCGGCATTATTATTATTATTATTTTGAAACGTGTATTACTATTAAATCACGGTCAAATAGGTTAATTTTGACATAGTCGTTTCCACCACAGTATTTACATGGAGAAGATAAGCCCCGCCCCCTCTCCAGCACGTTCTGTTTGAATGACAGGAGTAAACAGCTGACAGCCGCTGTGAAACTCCAGCGGTTAGAGCGATGAGAATGTCCGTTCGGCACCTCATGACTCATCTACTGAGTACCGGGCGGCTGTATATATATATATGGATGTATAATAAGAACGGCGGGAGAGTGTTGAGTACTGGCACGGTGCATGAGTACCGGAGTACCGCCAGCATGCCGGTACTGAGCAAGAAGTGCCGGTACTCCATGGGTCAGAACCAGAAGTGCCGGTACTGCGTACCGGTGAGTACCGGCCCAATTCCAGCACTGCTTCCATCAGGCCCATCAACACCTCCAGCTCACTTCCAGTGTCTGACTCCATATGGTCCTGAATTCAGAGATGGAGTACTCGAGTCCTGGACTCGGACTCGAGTGCCGATTTTCGGGACTCGTGACTTGACTCGGACTCGCGCACTGATTGACGCGACTCGGACTCGGACTCGTGAATTCTCACGCACGATGACTTGGACTTGGACTCGGACTCGAACTCGAACACAGGTAATGATGACTCGTACTCGGACTTGGCTCGGACATTCCTTGGATGACTCGGACTTGGATTCGGACTCGAGCAAGTTTTCTCTGGAGTCTGATGTCCTCTGTGTCCTGGCGTGTGCACCTGCGAGGCGAGTTCACGTACTGGGCGCGCCCCCGCTGCTATACCAGTCTAAAGATGTCCAGAGACACACCCTGCATCGTGCTGTATGCTTTTAAAGATTTCGTTTCCATATTGGGAAAGAGCAGCGCAAAATGCACATTATGTGGACAGAAGATAGAAGAGAAGACTGGGACAACGTCGAATTTCAATCGACACCTTTCACGGCGGCACCCAGAAAAGTAAGTAGAAATGCTATTGTTAGCTTGCTAACCCACGTTAACGTTAGCCACTAAATTGACTCCACAAAGGTTTTAAGATGTCGGGTTAGATGGAGGTAGGGCTTGATATCACATCCTAGGGACCAAGTGCAGTTTTATTGTCTAGATAGATACTGTTCAAAAGCTATACATGTCCTTGGTGATACTGCAGATGATGAGTAGCCTAGCCCTAGCCTACAATGAACGTGAAAATTAGAGACTGAAAATGATCTCCGTCACGGAGGCTCCATAACACATGGAGGAGTTCATATATATATATATAGGTAGGCTGTATTGAACACTATCATTAGAGTAATGTGATCAAATCAATAAGTAAAGATTCAGCCGATAACATGAAAGCACATGGCTACTTAACATGCAGAATGTCGTCATTGTGCATGCTAAGTAGCCATGTGCTTTCTGGGGCTTAATCTTTATTGATATAATTTAAACGTTCACTTATTGGTTGTTGGACATTGTGATATTATTAAAAGCAATGTAGAGGAGCTACAGCTACATTTCAACACATATATCCACTAAGATTAATACATGAAGACTTGTGACTCGGACTTGACTTGGACTCTTCTTGGGTGACTCTGACTTGGACTCGGACTCAAACACAGGTAATGGTGACTCGGACTCGGACACTCCTTGGGTGACTCGGACTTGGACTCGGAGAGTGGGGACTCGAGAGTGACTTGGACTCGTGAATTGGTGACTTGACTACAACACTGGTCCTGATGCTGTAAGGGTGATGCCCCAAGATCCCAACATGACCCTCTAGAGCAGGGGTGGCCAACCAGTCAGAGGTTAAGAGCCACATTTTTTCTATGTTACTGCAAAGAGCCACATCAAACACACAGTCACTGATAACGCTTGTTTCAGTTTTTTGTTTTCTGGAGACAAGATGTCAACCACGTCACAGATGCATCTTTGTGGCATTGGGATATATATTTTTTAAATCCTCTGGAGCAGAGAGAGGAGCTGTGGATTATTGTTATTGATTATTGCATCAGTGTTTCTTAGGGTCAAAAACACTAAACTCACAACTTAAAATGAAAGCGTTTAGTTTATTTAATAAAAGAGCACATGTTCAATGTGAAAAGTGACTATAGATTATTTGCAATTTGGTGCTATATATATATTTAAAATATATATATTATATATATTTTTGAAACACCTTGAATTTCAGGGGGGGGCGCGGGGCTCCGTTGGCGGGGCGCAGCGCCCCTCCAACACAATGGTAGGGGAAACACTGGATAGTGTTTAATCAACGATAGGTTTTCCCCCCCTCAAAGGTGATTGGTTCACTGCATCGCAGGTATTATTGTGATTGGCTCTTGGGTCACATCAAAATTAGACGCGCTGTCATCCTCTCATACTGACACCTGACACCACACATACACACATAGGGAGAGCCGGGACGAAAGTAACACGGGACGAAAGTAACGGAGCGATTTTATCCGAGCCCAAACAACTTTGACCGGCCAAATTACGTCAGAATTATCAGCATTCAATACTTAACAGACCTACTAAATATCAGGTTTAACTGTCAGGAGTAGCTAGTGTTGTCACGGTACCAACATTTTGGTTTCGATACCAAGTCAAGAATTGCGATTCCGATTCTTTTTCGATACTTTTCTTAAAAAAAGGGAAACAGTCTTAAATGTAATTATTGTGCTTTATTTCACACCAGAACCATAACACAAACTTTTAAACAATGAGAACAATAAATAAAATAAATGACAAGAATTCGTATTAAATTAAATTAATACATTTCTCACAGACAGGCCTCGTGGTGTCCGTAGGCTTGCCCTCACTGTCAGAGATATAGCTCAAATACTTCCAAATTTCGCTTCTGGCGTCTTTTTTGTCAACAAGCCGAGGCGCAGCGGCAGCTGCACTCCCACTTGCAGCCATGCTTCTCGTTTCTCACATGCTCTGGCAGCTAGCGCGTGCACGAGAGAGGGGAGGCACTTAGAGCGTGCTTGAGAGGGGAGGGACTTAGAGCGTGCTTGAGAGGGGAGGGACTTAGAGCGTGCTTGAGAGGGAGGGACTGCAGGCAAGGCTGCAGTGCAGGGAGTGGAAGCAGAGCGCTGAACACACACGGCTCTTATTAAAACGGCGCTTTCTCACCGGAGTACTTTTCCCCGTCATTCTTAAAGTACCGATACTAATGAAACGGCGGAATCGTAACGTTTTTAACGGCAGGGTATCGCGGTACCTTTCAAGTATCGGTACACCGTGCAACACTAGTCAGGAGTCAATGTCTCTCCCCCAAACTCACACATATACAATTCGATATGAACTGAAGAGCCGCATGAAACTAGGCAAAGAGCCGCATGCGGCTCGAGAGCCGCGGGTTGGCCACCCCTGCTCTAGAGTCTGAGCGCCAAGGACCTCATATTGTGTCATTAATGTTACATCACCCATTATAACAGTTTGCTTTCCTTTTCTCTTCTCTTAACTGAATAGTCCTGTCTTTAAGTATAACCATGTAAAGTCCTGTCTTTAAGTATAACCATGTAAAGCTCTGTCTTTAAGTATAACCATGTAAAGCCCTTAAGTATAACCATGTAAAGCCCTTAAGTATAACCATGTAAAGTCCTGTCTTTAAGTATAACCATGTAAAGCTCTGTCTTTAAGTATAACCATGTAAAGCCCTGTCTTTAAGT
Source organism: Gymnodraco acuticeps (assembly GCF_902827175.1). NCBI lineage: Eukaryota > Metazoa > Chordata > Actinopteri > Perciformes > Bathydraconidae > Gymnodraco > Gymnodraco acuticeps. The sequence continues at coordinate 60,938 of NW_022991043.1, forward strand.
GTAACAATGTAAAGCCCTGTCTTTAAGTATAACCATGTAAAGCCCTGTCTTTAAGTGTAACCATGTAAAGCCCTTAAGTATAACCATGTAAAGCCCAGGTCTTTAAGTATAACCATGTAAAGTCCTGTCTTTAAGTATAACCATGTAAAGTCCTGTCTTTAAGTATAACCATGTAAAGCCCTGTCTTTAAGTGTAACCATGTAAAGCCCTGTCTTTAAGTATAACCATGTAAAGCCCTGTCTTTAAGTGTAACCATGTAAAGCCCTGTCTTTAAGTATAACCATGTAAAGCCCTGTCTTTAAGTATAACCATGTAAAGCCCTGTCTTTAAGTGTAACCATGTAAAGCCCTGTCTTTAAGTATAACCATGTAAAGCCCTGTCTTTAAGTGTAACCATGTAAAGCCCTTAAGTATAACCATGTAAAGCCCTTAAGTATAACCATGTAAAGCCCTGTCTTTAAGTATAACCATGTAAAGTCCTGTCTTTAAGTATAACCATGTAAAGCCCTGTCTTAAGTGTAACAATGTAAAGCTCTGTCATTTAATATAACCATGTAAAGTCCTGTCTTAAGTATAACCATGTAAAGCCTGTCTTTAAGTATAACCATGTAAAGCCCTGTCTTTAAGTATAAACCATGTAAGCCCTGTCTTTAAGTATACCATGTAAAGTCCTGTCTTTAAGTATATACCATGTAAAGTCCTGTCTTTAAGTATAACCATGTAAAGCTCTGTCTTTAAGTATAACCATGTAAGCCCTGTCTTTAAGTATAAACCATGTAAGCCCTGTCTTTAAGTATAACCATGTAAAGTCCTGTCTTTAAGTATAACCATGTAAAGCCCTTAAGTATAACATGTAAAGCCCTGTCTTTAAGTATAACCATGTAAAGCCCTGTCTTTAAGTGTAACCATGTAAAGCCCTGTCTTTAAGTATAACCATGTAAAGCCCTGTCTTTAAGTATAACCATGTAAAGTCCTGTCTTTAAAGTATAACCATGTAAAGCCCTGTCTTTAAGTATAACCATGTAAAGCCCTGTCTTTAAGTATAACTATGTAAAGTCCTGTCTTTAAGTATAACCATGTAAAGCCCTGTCTTTAAGTATAACCAGTGGATGTCTGCTCACACCACCTCAAGCTCAACCTTGACAAGACTGAGCTGCTCTTCCTCCCGGGAAAAAGATTGTCCAACTCTTGACCTGACAATCAACATCGGCACCTCATTGTTTCCCCGACTCAGACTGCAAGGAATCTGGGTGTGACCCTAGATAACAACCTGTCCTTCACTGCAAACATCGCTGCTACAACCCGTTGCTGCAGATACACACGCTTTACAAACATCAGGAGGATACGTCCCCAGCTGACTCAGAAAGCGACTCAGGTTCTGGTCCAGGCTCTCGTCATCTCACGCCTAGACTACTGCAACTCCCTCCTGGCTGGTCTACCTGCATGTGCCATCCGACCTCTGCAGCTCATCCAGAATGCAGCGGCTCGTCTGGTCTTCAACCTTCCTAAATTCTCCCACACCACTCCGCTCCTCCGCTCCCTTCACTGGCTTTCCGGTAACTGCTAGAATCCACTTCAAGACACTGGTACTTGCTTACCATGCTGCGAATGGATCTGGCCCTTCCTACATCCAGGACATGGTTAAAACCGTACACCCCAGCGCGTGCAACTACGCTCTGCATCAGCCAAACGACTCGTTGCGCCCTCGCTGCGAGGGGGACCCAAGTTCCCATCGGCGAAAACACGTGGGTTTGCTGTCCTGGCTCCAAGATGGTGGAATGAGCTCCCCATTGACATCAGGACGGCAGATAGCTTGCACATCTTCCGGCGCAAACTGAAAACTCATCTCTTTCGACTCCACTTCGAGCGTTAGAACTATTAACGAAGCACTTTTATACTAATAAAGGGCTGGCTTACCTAAAGCCAGTTGAGTAGCACTTGAAATGTTTGGCTCTATGAAACCTGATATACTTATATGATTCTGTTTTCTTCAAGGTTGTGTCTTCCTGGTCGAATGTACTTATTGTAAGTCGCTTTGGATAAAAGCGTCAGCTAAATGCAATGTAATGTAATAATGTAATGTAATATAACCATGTAAAGCCCTGTCTTTAAGTATAACCATGTAAAGCCCTGTCTTTAAGTATAACCATGTAAAGCCCTGTCTTTAAGTATAACCATGTAAAGCCCTGTCTTTAAGTATAACCATGTAAAGCCCTTAAGTATAACCATGTAAAGCCGTTAAGTATAACCATGTAAAGCCCTTAAGTATAACCATGTAAAGCCCTTAAGTATAACCATGTAAAGCCCTTAAGTGTAACCATGTAAAGCCCTGTCTTTAAGTATAACCATGTAAAGCCCTGTCTTTAAGTATAACCATGCAAAGCCCTTAAGTATAACCATGTAAAGCCCTTAAGTATAACCATGTAAAGTCCTGTCTTTAAGTATAACCATGTAAAGCCCTGTCTTTAAGTATAACCATGTAAAGCCCTGTCTTTAAGTATAACCATGTAAAGCCCTTAAGTATAACCATGTAAAGCCCTTAAGTATAACCATGTAAAGCCCTTAATATAACCTGTAAACCTTAAGTGTAACCATGTAAAGCCCTGTCTTTAAGTGTACCATGTAAAGCCCTTAAGTATAACCATGTAAAGCCCTTAAGTGTAACAATGTAAAGCCCTGTCTTTAAGTATAACCATGTAAAGCCCTGTATTTAAGTGTAACAATGTAAAGCCCTGTCTTTAAGTATAACCATGTAAAGTCCTGTCTTTAAGTATAACCATGTAAAGCCCTGTCTTTAAGTATAACCATGTAAGCCCTGTCTTTAAGTGTAACCATGTAAAGCCCTGTCTTTAAGTATAACCATGTAAAGCCCTTAAGTATAACCATGTAAAGCCGTTAAGTATAACCATGTAAAGCCCTTAAGTATAACCATGTAAAGCCCTTAAGTATAACCATGTAAATCCCTTAAGTATAACCATGTAAAGGCCTTAAGTATAACCATGTAAAGCCCTGTCTTTAAGTATAACCATGCAAAGCCCTTAAGTATAACCATGTAAAAACCTTAAGTATAACCATGTAAAGTCCTGTCTTTAAGTATAACCATGTAAAGCCCTGTCTTTAAGTATAACCATGTAAAGCCCTGTCTTTAAGAGTAACCATGTAAAGCCCTGTCTTTAAGTATAACCATGTAAAGCCCTTAAGTATAACCATGTAAAGTCGTTAAGTATAACCATGTAAGGCCCTAAGTATAACCATGTAAAGTCCTTAAGTATAACCATGTAAATCCCTTAAGTGTAACCATGTAAAGCCCTGTCTTTAAGTATAACCATGTAAAGCCCTGTCTTTAAGTATAACCATGCAAAGCCCTTAAGTATAACCATGTAAAAACCTTAAGTATAACCATGTAAAGTCCTGTCTTTAAGTATAACCATGTAAAGCCCTGTCTTTAAGTATAACCATGTAAAGCCCTGTCTTTAAGTATAACCATGTAAAGCCCTTAAGTATAACCATGTAAAGCCCTTAAGTATAACCATGTAAAGCCCTTAAGTGTAACCATGTAAAGCCCTGTCTTTAAGTATAACCATGTAAAGCCCTTAAGTATAACCATGTAAGCCCTTAAGTATAACCATGTAAAGCCCTTAAGTGTAACCATGTAAAGCCCTGTCTTTAAGTATAACCATGTAAAAGCCCTGTATTAAGTATAAACCATGTAAAGCCCTTAAGTATAACCATGTAAAGCCCTTAAGTATAACCATGTAAAGCCCTTAAGTGTAACCATGTAAAGTCCTGTCTTTAAGTATAACCATGTAAAGCCCTGTCTTTAAGTATAACCATGTAAAGCCCTGTCTTTCAGTGTAACCATGTAAAGCCCTTAAGTGTAACCATGTAAAGCCCTGTCTTTAAGTATAACCATGTAAAGCCCTGTCTTTAAGTATAACCATGCAAAGCCCTTAAGTATAACCATGTAAAAACCTTAAGTATAACCATGTAAAGTCCTGTCTTTAAGTATAACCATGTAAAGCCCTGTCTTTAAGTATAACCATGTAAAGCCCTGTCTTTAAGTATAACCATGTAAAGCCCTTAAGTATAACCATGTAAAGCCCTTAAGTATAACCATGTAAAGCCCTTAAGTGTAACCATGTAAAGCCCTGTCTTTAAGTATAACCATGTAAAGCCCTTAAGTATAACCATGTAAAGCCCTTAAGTATAACCATGTAAAGCCCTTAAGTGTAACCATGTAAAGCCCTGTCTTTAAGTATAACCATGTAAAGCCCTGTATTTAAGTATAACCATGTAAAGCCCTTAAGTATAACCATGTAAAGCCCTTAAGTATAACCATGTAAAGCCCTTAAGTGTAACCATGTAAAGTCCTGTCTTTAAGTATAACCATGTAAAGCCCTGTCTTTAAGTATAACCATGTAAAGCCCTGTCTTTCAGTGTAACCATGTAAAGCCCTGTCTTTAAGTATAACCATGTAAAGCCCTGTATTTAAGTATAACCATGTAAAGCCCTTAAGTATAACCATGTAAAGTCCTGTCTTTAAGTATAACCATGTAAAGCCCTGTCTTTAAGTATAACCATGTAAAGCCCTTAAGTATAACCATGTAAAGCCCTTAAGTATAACCATGTAAAGTCCTGTCTTTAAGTATAACCATGTAAAGCCCTGTCTTTAAGTATAACAATTTAAAGCCCTTAAGTATAACCATTTAAAGCCCTTAAGTATAACCATGTAAAGCCCTTAAGTATAACCATGTAAAGTCCTGTCTTTAAGTATAACCATGTAAAGTCCTGTCTTTAAGTATAACCATGTAAAGCCCTGTCTTTAAGTTTAACCATGTAAAGCCCTGTCTTTAAGTGTAACCATGTAAAGCCCTGTCTTTAAGTGTAACCATGTAAAGCCCTGTCTTTAAGTATAACCATGTAAAGCCCTGTCTTTAAGTATAACCATGTAAAGCCCTTAAGTATAACCATGTAAAGCCCCTGTCTTTAAGTTTACCATGTAAAGCCTGTCTTAAGAGCTATACCATGTAAAGCCCTTAAGTATAACCATGTAAAGCCCTTAAGTATAACCATGTAAAGCCCTTAAGTATAACCATGTAAAGCCCTTAAGTATAACCATGTAAAGTCCTGTCTTTAAGTATAACCATGTAAAGTCCTGTCTTTAAGTATAACCATGTAAAGCCCTGTCTTTAAGTATAACCATGTAAAGCCCTGTCTTTAAGTATTACCATATAAAGCCCTGTCTTTAAGTATAACCATGTAAAGCCCTTAAGTGTAACCATGTAAAGTCCTGTCTTTAAGTATAACCATGTAAAGCCCTGTCTTTAAGTATAACCATGTAAAGCTCTGTCTTTAAGTATAACCATGTAAAGCCCTTAAGTATAACCATGTAAAGCCCTTAAGTATAACAATGTAAAGTCCTGTCTTTAAGTATAACCATGTAAAGCTCTGTCTTTAAGTATAACCATGTAAAGCCCTGTCTTTAAGTATAACCATGTAAAGCCCTGTCTTTAAGTATAACCATGTAAAGCCCTGTCTTTAAGTATAACCATGTAAAGTCCTGTCTTTAAGTATAACCATGTAAAGTCCTGTCTTTAAGTATAACCATGTAAAGCCCTGTCTTTAAGTGTAACAATGTAAAGCTCTGTCTTTAAGTATAACCATGTAAAGTCCTGTCTTTAAGTATAACCATGTAAAGCCCTTAAGTATAACCATGTAAAGCCCTGTCTTTAAGTATAACCATGTAAAGCCCTGTCTTTAAGTATAACCATGTAAAGCCTGTCTTTAAGTATAACCATGTAAGTCCTGTCTTTAAGTATAACCATGTAAAGTCCTGTCTTTAAGTATAACCATGTAAAGCCCTGTCTTTAAGTATAACCATGTAAAGCCCTTAAGTATAACCATGTAAAGCCCTGTCTTTAAGTATAACCATGTAAAGTCCTGTCTTTAAGTATAACCATGTAAAGTCCTGTCTTTAAGTATAACCATGTAAAGCCCTGTCTTTAAGTATAACCATGTAAAGCCCTGTCTTTAAGTATAACCATGTAAAGTCCTGTCTTTAAGTATAACCATGTAAAGCCCTGTCTTTATGTAACATGTAAAGCCCTGTCTTTAAGTATAACCATGTAAAGCCCTGTCTTTAAGTGTAACCATGTAAAGCCCTGTCTTTAAGTATAACCATGTAAAGCCCTGTCTTTAAGTATAACCATGTAAGTCCTGTCTTTAAGTATAACCATGTAAAGCCCTGTCGTTAAGTATAACCATGTAAAGCCCTGTCTTTAAGTGTAACAATGTAAAGCTCTGTCTTTAAGTATAACCATGTAAAGTCCTGTCTTTAAGTATAACAATTTAAAGCCCTTAAGTATAACCATGTAAAGCCCTTAAGTATAACCATGTAAAAGTCTTGTCTTTAAGTTAACCATGTAAAGTCCTGTCTTTAAGTATAACCATGTAAAGCCCTGTCTTAAGTTAAACCATGTAAAGTCCTGTCTTTAAGTATAACCATGTAAAGCCCTGTCTTTAAGTGTAACAATGTAAAGCCCTGTCTTTAAGTATAACCATGTAAAGCCCTGTCTTTAAGTGTAACAATGTAAAGCTCTGTCTTTAAGTATAACCATGTAAAGTCCTGTCTTTAAGTATAACCATGTAAAGCCCTTAAGTATAACCATGTAAAGCCCTGTCTTTAAGTATAACCATGTAAAGCCCTGTCTTTAAGTATAACCATGTAAAGCCCTGTCTTTAAGTATAACCATGTAAAGTCCTGTCTTTAAGTATAACCATGTAAAGCCCTGTCTTTAAGTATAACCATGTAAAGCCCTGTCTTTAAGTGTAACAATGTAAAGCTCTGTCTTTAAGTATAACCATGTAAAGTCCTGTCTTTAAGTATAACCATGTAAAGCCCTTAAGTATAACCATGTAAAGCCCTGTCTTTAAGTATAACCATGTAAAGCCCTGTCTTTAAGTATAACCATGTAAAGTCCTGTCTTTAAGTATAACCATGTAAAGTCCTGTCTTTAAGTATAACCATGTAAAGCTCTGTCTTAAGTATAACCATGTAAAGTCCTGTCTTTAAGTATAACCATGTAAAGCCCTGTCTTTAAGTATAACCATGTAAAGCCCTGTCTTTAAGTATAACCATGTAAAGTCCTGTCTTTAAGTATAACCATGTAAAGCCCTGTCTTTAAGTGTAACAATGTAAAGCCCTGTCTTTAAGTATAACCCATGTAAAGCCCTGTCTTTAAGTATAACCATGTAAAGCCCTGTCTTTAAGTATAACCATGTAAAGCCCTGTCTTTAAGTATAACCATGTAAATTCCTGTCTTTAAGTATAACCATGTAAAGCCCTGTCTTTAAGTATAACCAT